>NC_056727.1:244997458-245087458 GCF_019279795.1 Protopterus annectens | reverse complement strand
ACATGCATACATGTACATGAAGTACTGACATATATACGTGTTAAGTATACACATTCATGCATGTGTGGACATGACAAACAATAGGTTACCTGGATCACACAGGCAGATGCTACCTACAACATGTGTTACACACCTTGCTGTCCTGAAAGGCATACATTGATAGCAGGTTGTCGACAGTGGCATTATACGTGGAACAGTAGCATGTGCAAGCATTTTGTGTGAGCCAACTTGTGTAATAGTACTGAGGTGCAAGTGTCAAGCTGACGTCTCCTGGCTGTGTTAGTAGTTGTCATTATTAGCAGGACTGCTACCCTAAGTATATCTCACATTGGTCATATGCACAAGTTCTGCTGCTGTCTGTCACCTTACATGAGGCATTTGCAACCAAGCACATTAATCCCACTTGCAGTGATGTCATGGTATGAGTGGCAACTGCTAGACCTAAACAATGAGCCAATGTCCTGCTGTTATTATGAGGTTGCCCAGTGTCCGTCATTCTTGGCTGTCATGACCGAACGACGAGCCTTCAAAACAGAGTGCATGCATCATCGTTTCATGTGTGTGTGAATAATACCTAGGTCACATACACCTATATAGCCGCATTCCAAAGCAAATGTCCTACACCCAGAAGTAACACCCTGATACCTACAAGACAATTGCATTGGATGCTCATGCTAACCAGTGCTAGATGTGTGGCTTTAGTAATCCATTTTCTCAATGTAGAACCTACAATGGGGAATACTGACATCTGTGCAGTGAGGAACACCTGGCTGAAGGCTCTGTAGTGCACAATTGCACTACCACCATATAACTCAGATCCAGACATGTGGGCCATAACAGTGGTATGGACCATTCCAGGTGGTGGTATACACATATTCTTAAAGGCTACTCACATGTAAAGACCACTACTCCCACATAACACATCACAGATGAGTCAGGCACAGTTGACAGTGGCAAATGCTGCATTCTAGGTTGTATCCTCATATACATCCACCACCTTGTCCCCAGACTACCAACACACATCCATATGTGGTATGACATAGTATGGTAGACCACCAGATAACCCTCGATTGGTGGACTGTACCTAGGCCTACATCAACTGTGCAAAGTACCCATGTACAGACACCACTGCATATAAAATCCTTCTACATGGCCCACCTAGTCACAAAAAGATCCGCATCCAGATCAAAAGAGGTCATTGTGCCCCTCTACTCATCACTCATCAGACCCATCTTAGAGTACAACGCCTCATTTGGGATGTACCTTACAAGACACCTGCAACAGCTGGAACGACCACAGAAGTACCTCACCAAGAGGATCAATGGCCTCAAACAGATGCCCTATGCAGCTCAACTGAAGAAACTCCAGTTGTACTTGGTTGCATACCGCCTACTCAGAGGTGATCTCTGCCTGACATACAAGGCCATGTCCAGCCCAGAATTGATGGACATGCTCCACCTAAAGAAAACCTTATCCCCTCAACAATTGCAAGCCATGCATGCTGTGTGCTGTCTGGACATTAGCCTTAGTACCACAATAGCCAGTACATGCTGGGGTGAGATGTTTACAAGCCACAGACCTCACACATGCTTGAATGAGTGCACTGCCTAGCTCTAACAGAGCACATTGCTGGCACTCTTCCAGTAAACATGAGTTGTGTGTGGCAAATATGATGTGCTCACTGTTGACCATTACAGTGCCCTGGCTTCACCATGGTACTGTGTAGAAGCATGACATTGAATAATGCTGTGTGTGTCTCGCTGATATGTGCTGTTGTCATATATGTACACTTGACTACTTGGTGAAGGTGGTGGTGTTCTACCAGTACATGAATACAACATCCATTATGGTGTAATGCTCGGCTATGTTTCACACATGGCGTGGGGAAGGTGTGTAATGTATACTCCTGACCTGCTAGTGCACTTACTGATGTAGACTGCATATGTGTACATGTATTGATGTTTGGGTAGATTCCATGTGTGTGCAGTGTCTGATGTCTGAAGGTGACTGTTGTCTTTGTACACCATGCTGTTGCAATACAGCCTCAACATTGCCAACTGTATATGGTGATATGCTCTAAGTACAGTAAGCCGTACATGAGGTATGGACAGATGTTTGGACTTGACTACTAAGTGGTGGGGCTTCTTTGCAGATGAATGATTACTGAGGACAGCTCACTGGTGTGTTACAACCAGTCCTATAATAACCTGTGTCATTGCTAAGGTCAGGTTTTGTTAATTGAAGTGGAAGACAGACAATGTAGAATGCTGTAAGGGTGACACTGAAGGCAAACCTCATGACACCTTTAAAAGTAATACCTCCCCTGTGCAAATACTGTGCATATATCAGCACAGTTGGCAAAGGAAAGAGTCAGTAAGCTTTGTACCGGATGGGATAGTGCTGTACTTCTGTAGTACCTATCATGAGATAGGCAGGCATTTGATTCACAGTACTGGCACGTGTGGGTGTGTGTGTCCATATATGTCACATATGGTTGGGAATAGATCCCACATGTTATCACTCTCCTGAACACTGTTGCTGACACCAGTACAGAGTGAAGTGTAGAAAGAAAGGCATAGGCAGGTGGTTGAACTTCACTCATGTAAAGTGTCTGTATGTGAGTAACATAGGTGTATATCTTTGTGAATGCCACATTGTGTGTGTGTGTGTGTGTGTGTGTGTGTGTGTGTGTGTGTGTGTGTGTGTGTGTGTGTGTGTGTGGCTGTCCGTGTGTATGGCTGTTCGAACCCTGGAGTGAGGCTGTATTTTACCATAGCAAAATGTTAATGCCCTCTCCGCACATCCACTCAATGCAATCTAGCATCCCTGCTGATATCATCAATTGTAGATGGGCATTCTAACCGCTTGTTAACATGTACACCCTGGGTTGTGACCTGTTGTTACATAGCCTACTGATGGACCCCCTCCCCACATACACTCACTGCACTGTAGTATCCCTGTTAATGTCCTCGATCTTAGGCCATTCCAACTATCTGTACATGCGTAATCTCTGTGGCGCGTCTTGTAATTGCATAGTACTATAATGATGATATGCACATAGACAGGGTTCTCATCCAAACACTGGCAACTGTGTGTGTGTGTCAGAGTGTGTGTTACTGTGTCTGTGAATCCCTGAGTGTGTAGATGTGTCTGTGTTTGCATGCTGTCATGGCAGTGGGTATTACTGCTTCCCAATGAGAAGCCACTATTTCCACTGGCCCTTACCCTTGTCATCCGGCATACCACTCTTTTACCTCCTCCCTGCTCCAGGTAACTATACCTGTGATCTCACCCACTATGAATGTGATGGCTCTGAACACAGTAGCTTACTACACAGCTATCATGCTCTTGGATCATTAGAACAGTAAACATAACTGAAACATGGGAGAATATTACTGTGATGTGGAAGCTACAAAGTGCATGCAGGTATTGTCATACTGACCTGTGGGTAGTCAACATGTACATATGGGACACTAACCACAAACACCGACATCCCCCGGCACATGCAACTACACATGAAAGAGGAAGGCAGAACGTCAAGATCAACATGCTGTTAGTGCTGTTACACATGGTACATACTATCAAATGTACAAAATGCATTCTAAAACTGTAATACATGGTATGTCTGCTGCCTGTCAACACTACTCAACAATATTAATCTGCAATTGTCTACCTAGTATGTTCACCCTGTGCAGCAGACCATGTGAACATGTCCCTTCACCGATGGTGTGGATGACAGGGATGCAGTACAGGCATCATCACATGCACAGGGTGATAATGTTTGCAGGAGGCCTAGGCTGCGCCATTGAATGACATCATGTGTGTGTGTGTGTGTGTTCGGGCCTGTGATATCATTGGGTGTGTGTGGATGTTATGCGTGTGTGTGTTGAGGTGCCCTACATTTGTTTCCAGTGTGTGTGTATGCATGCACACAGGTCTGACACATGGCTGGCCTACACAGGGGTACTATTGACAGCTGCAAACTGTACAAGGCAGGTTTCACAGTTCACTGTGTGTCCGGCCATGGCCATGTGACCTACACCTGCCAGGGGTTGCACGGGCACTACCAGGCAAAGGTCCAGATTGGGTACTGTCTGATGACACATGTCCACTGGAATTGTGTCCCTGTTGGGACCATCCAGGACCACGTGCATGTGGCCTGCTGTATCCTGATGTGGACTGCACAGCACCAGCTGCACTGCTGCTGCTACCGCCACTATGGGAGCGGGCATGTGCAGTAGCATGTTCACGTAGACCTTCAACAGTTGATGTAGGTGACCTACGTCAATGTGCCCGACGCTTTACCCCCACCAGATGTTCCAGCACAGACATTCCACGCTCAAGGATTGACATGCCATGGTCAAGGACTCTCACCATGTCACTCAATCATCTATCCAAAACATCTGCAAGATGATGGTGAGCATTTGCAAGAGCCTGGATGTTGTCAGTTAATGAACAGACAGCAGCCCTCTGAAGCCTCAGTCCTTCTCTATTGTGCCATTCAGCACATTCCTGTGCCTCCATTACAGCCCAAAACATGCGTCTGGTGACTCCAGCTGATGTGCTTTGTCTCGCAGGGGCATGTTGGCCAGTGGTCTTCCTACGAGCAGCGCTGAGCACATGCCTGTGTGGGACATCGCCAGTATGTTGACTGGGATCATGGTGTGCAGGCACACCTTCCATAGTCTCCACACTTCCCTGCTACCACCCGCCAACTGTCCTTATTCTATGGCCAGTGGTGATGAGTTATGTGCAGGCAGGGGAACTGTATATGACGATGAGGGGGAGACAGGTGGAATGGCAACCAATGGCACAGATTCAGCCCCTGACAACCCTGCCTGTGCCTCGATCATACTATCATCATCACTGCTAGAGTCTGTGGGGACACTAACATCAGGTGATCCGCAGGACGGCAATGCACCTACATCAACACCTGTGAGGGGAAGACAAGAACTGTACATTACAAGTTATGCCAGACACACACAGACAGTCAGATGGACAGAGATAGACAGAGACAGACAGAGATAGACAGAGACAGACAGACAGAGACAGACACAGAGACACACAGACACACAGACACACATGCTACATGCAGGTGATATGGCAGATGGCATTCAGCTTAGACAATTATAGTTTCAGCTTGGACAATTATGTGTTACAGCAGACGGCATGCACCTTACACAATTATAGTGGTTGTTAGCATACATACCTGTATTTCACCATTTGTGCTAGGAGCCTATGCCACATACCTGCAACACAATGCATGCACTTTGCACCATTGCACAGCACTGCCATGGTGTGTGCAACATACACCACATGTTAACAGAACATCTCTGACCTTTGTACATCTGCCACTGATGCTTTGTGTTGGCCACCGCCCCTATGTGTGAGGACATCAGCAGTAGGGTATGTCGACTGCATACTATGTTTGCCTGAGCCCTAGCTTGCATATCTCCCTGAAAGCAGTGCATGTCTCTTCAACATTATTCCGCCTACCCCTGAGCTGAGTCTAGACATTGTGCATGTGGCTGAACACACATGTTTGATATGACTGTCCCTACTTTGCAATGGTGCCACAGACCAGCACAGGTTTACAGTACACCGGCTTGCTGTGTGGTGTATGACCTTGCCAATCACATGTAGTATGACATGTCTGCTATCGTGTTGAATGACATGCATACATGTGTAACACAATGGTGCCCTTTCCAATCTACAGTACGGTAATGGTGTCCCAATGCAAGGACGTGTTATACTAACATGGGCCTTCAGCTGATGCACGGTTGTCTGTCCACCCTACAAATATGCAGGGACATACTGCACATTGAGCTGGTGTGCATAGCCATTACAGGGCATCATGTGTCTTCACAATTGGCATACAGTGTGAGCTACGGCCACAGTTCATACCCATGACTATGTTCACATACAATACATATCTAATGCGGAATGTGACCCACGTCACTGAGGTGTATACACACTAAACCCTAATGTGGAATGTGTGACACAGGTCACAGAAGGGTATATGGATGACACCCCTGCACATCTGCAACCATATTACTGATGCCTGGCAACTATGCCCACAAATGGCTAACTTAGCAGTACTCTATATCCCACATGCCATCTGTGTACCTCACACACATGAGGAGTAGGCATGACAGTGATGCCTGACACTAGCAGGGTGAATGTACTGTATCTGTGGCTTGATGTGGTTGTATGTGTATCTTGTGCAAGGCCTTTGACACCATTCCCCCACTCTGGAATCATAGATAAACTTACTAAGCTGGGCATTAATCCCTACGTCACTCGATGAGTTGCCAACTGGCTTACTGACAGAACCCACACTGTAAAAGTAGCTGACTCCAAATCCAGCTCCAGACAAGTGACAAGTGGAGTACCTCAAGGTTCAGTCCTGGGACCATTCTTGTTTGGCATCTACTTCTCTGAAGTACAGACTAACACTAAGGGACTCTGGCTAACAAAGTTTGCAGATGACTGCAAACTGGGAGCCATTATTGAATCCCCAAATGATGTTTATACTCTACAAAATGGCCTTACAGAAACAGATGCTTGGTGCCAGAGCCATGGGCTCAAGCTCAATGCCAAGAAATGTATAGTTATCCTCTTTGGGAAAAAACATGTACCCGTGAATTACCACATAGGTGGCAGTACACTAAACACCGAAAGTGTGATAAGAGACTTAGGGACACAGGTGGACAGTGGTCTCACCTTCAATAACCACATTGCCACAACAGTCAGGAAATCCTTCTATGTGGCACACCTCATCACTAAGGGATTTTCATCCAGAAAAAAAGGAGGTCATTGTCCCACTGTACTCATCCCTCATTAAACCCATTATAGAATACAATGCCGCATTTGATATGTACATATAAAGGCATCCTCAACAACTGGAAAGGCTGCAAAAACACCTCACTAAAAGAATCATAGGCCTAAAGCAGATGCCCTATGCTGACCGCCTTAAACAACTCCAGCTATAATCTGTTGCATATCGTCTACTCCGAGGCAATCTCTGCTTAACATACAAGGCCATGTCAAACCCAGAGCTGTTGGACATGCTACACTTAAAGAAATCCCAATCCCTCAGAGCCACACGCTCCAGGGATCTAAACCTTGTCATCACAATAAACAAAACATGCTGGAGGGATAGGTTTCTGACCCAGAGACTCCCCAAACTCTGGAATAGACTGCCCATACATGTCAAGCAGAGCACCTCTTTGGCTGTCATCAAAAGGAACCTTGATGGCTGGATGGGAGAAAGGAAATTCACCCCAGGGATCATGTCATTTGCCCTGCTAGACAGGGGTCCAGGGAAGTAAATAGTGTGGGAAGAAATAGCCAGGAAATTGTTATGGCTAGGCTTGTATAGCCCATAGGGCCGATAGCCTAGTACCAACCTATGAACTTATGAACATGTATGTATTTGAATACTGTATAGGTGAATGCTTCCATGTCATGACACACTCAAGATGTTCAAGGCATGTTATATGGTGGTTTCATGTTATGCCTACACAAGCTGTGCACAGGCCTGTATGATGTTTAGTGTTTCACATCTGCAATATCACCATTACACAAAGGCTGTAGTTGCATTGTGTTGAGCCAATGTACAACAGGGTGTACACACATGTGCATCACTTCTACTGTGTGTGTTGCTCCATGTCTCTGGCCATCCTCCATGGCCATGTGTACACATGTTCTGTCCAGTGGTTGTGGTGGCCATCTTATTTCACATGTCAGTGTTATCCCATATGACATACACCCATAGATGTCATATGCTCCACTGAGGACAGGGTTATGCAGACAAAAGGTGGTATGTATGGGATGTCAGACATGTTTTACAGGATAGTTGAGCAGTGTTGCAGTCAGCCCACTACATGTCATGGACATGTCAGATAGCACATGATATTGTGTGACATTCATAGCAAGGGTATACTCCACAAGGGTGTATCCTGTGAACCGATCATATTCCAGCTCCAACACATTTAGAGTGTGTGCAGACATATGCTCTCTATACAGTACTGTTCATATTCCCAACATGTGTAATGCTGATATGTAGAACCTGTCCCTACAGTGGAACATGTCTCCACCATTGTATTCACTGTTGTCCCACATCTGGCAATGACAGTTTGGAAGGTTTAGTGTAGGTGTTTCATATAGTCTTCAGTTGTTTCACATAGGTAAACACTGTGATGCATTGCAGGTCTGACCAATGTACATTAACAAGACCACCATACATTACGTGTATGTATATTATGGGAGATAGCATGCAATTAATATGTTCCGTGCATTATCAAGCCTGGTAAATAATAACAATCTCACATGACACAGGGTGCTGTCGCTGCAAAACACCAGAGGTACATAAATAGGAATATCACAGCAGTAAGATCATTATCCACACCTGTGTGATAGCTACAGGGTGCAATGTCCATGTTAGCACATAAGCCAGTACAATACACTATACTATGGAGTATGCACATCTGTGCATACATAAAGTAGCAGACTATAGTATGTGGCATGTGCACATACATGCCTTGCATATGATGTTACATTACATATTGTACAGTAACACATGTAACTATGTGAAATATAGTTTTGTCTTATGTGCAGTAGTGACTTACCAGGCAACTCCAGGCTCAGTGGTTGAGAGACACCCACCTCCACAATACCAGCTAAAGCTTGTGGATGGAGGTCTGCATGTGTCCCCAGGTTGGCCAGTAGCTCCTCGGTACATGTGGGTGGGGGCTGGGTGAGTGGCCCCCTCACCTTTTACACCTTGTTCCCTGGTGATTGCATTAGCACGCTGTTTCGCCTGTCTTATGAGGTCAGTGCAGTGTCGGCACACCTGCTGATAGGTGCGATTGTGACCGCCAAAATCATTTACCCTCCTGCAGAGTTCCTCCCACAGGGCATCCCGCTGCTGTGCATCCTGTGGCACATGGCTGAAGAGCATTGTGTGGTTGTCGATGAGGTATGGGAAGAGGATCTCATCCTCCAAGCGGCTGTACACCAGCAGTCTGCTATGTGGCATACCTGGAAGACATAATGATGGAGGCAGGTCACAGTAACTCACAGAGAAGTACAGCAGTACTGCTGAACATGCATGTGTATCACATTTATTAAGATTACAAATACGTCTTTGCAAATCTACATGACACTAACACCACTGACATGTATAAGTCACACACTTTTGACACTTACTTGTGATGTGATGTTATCGCCATATATGTGTGTGTGATGTGATGACACTGTTCATATACCATGTGGATGTTGTCTTGACGTGGGCATGTCTGTTTGCCTGTACTGGTGTCTTTACCTATCAGCACATGCCTGGATGTGTTCACATTAATGCAATCAACTTTAATGCTGTGAATATGTCACATATATAGTCATACATAGCCATTAGGGGCATGACCTGTGACCCAGCAGACTTGCAAGCATGTATGTGTTTTGCCATATACATCTACATGGCACTGTACAGCTATGTAGCATCCTGCCATGTATTACCTGTGCTGCACATGTGTAACACATGGGACAATAGCTAGCTAGCCTGATGGTATTTGCAAGGTTGGATATCAACTATAGCATGTATGGTCATAGTGATCTAGTAGGCTATATGCCCTGGGCCATTTATGAGCCTAGGCAGGCAGGTTACCTAGCTGTAGACAACAGACAGGTAAGTTTCAGTGGCCAGTTCAAGCAGTGCCACAGAACTGATCTACAGGGTTACTGATATATTTGGCATGCGGTCATCACACCATGTCACAGAGAGGGGTGATGTGCAGCTTCGCTGGACAGGGATGCATAGTATGGCAAGAGTATGTTAATTGTATGGGACAGAGATCTGTCAGGCATGTTGTGATCCTTGTACTAGAAAGGTGGATGTCCATGATGTATGTGTTTATTTGGGATCAGGATGTGTGAAGTGTAGCATGTCCAACACCTCTGGGTTGGACATGGCTTTATTCACAGTAGGCTGCATGTTACATAGTGCATCTAGGGATTGGGAAGGGCAGTGTAGGCCCTCTACACATGGGCAATAACCCTTAAAGGAAATATGTGATCTATTATGGGTCACATGGGTGTTGAGTATGGCTGAGCAATTATCTCTATATTCCTGGATGGCACCCTGTCATGATTAAGGGTGCCACATACAACTACCTGTCTGGTGTGGTGAAGTAACTATGAAAGGAAAGTACTGTCCAGCTGCATCCCATACACACAGTTGCCATTATGTTTACCACTGCCTAGGTGGTAGTTAATGGGTACAGGGTTTCTAACATAGGGGATGACAATGCAATACTTAGCTGTCAGATTGTGGCCATACATCACATACTACACATCTGACACACTAAGGCCCTTCTGTATGTTGAATGCAGCACACATTGAGTCGACTATTGCTCCTAGTTCGTAGCCATTTGCAAACACCAATAGGCTGATGCCTTCTGTGTTAGTCTGTGTGGTATAGGTAACAAAGAGGGGGAGTACCAGGAATGACCCCTGTATTAATGTGGCTGGCACTGGTTTGATGTGCGTGTATTAGTCAGACACCTTCTGTAGTGCTGATTCTGCCAGCAGTCCAGTTGCCAACCACTCCTGTGACATAGGAATATATACCTAATTTACTAAGTGTAGCTGGAACACCATATGGGTGGTGGTGTCCTACGACCCGGCAAGGTCATGATATGCAGTGTGAATCAACCCTACTGTCATCTACATCTTAACCGAGTACATCAAATACATTGATCACGGTTCATGGCCATACAGACCAGACTCAGCAGGGTAGTTGTGCACTATGTCCCATTATCAATGCTGTCTCCCCCTTTCTGGGGTGTGATAACTGTTGTTGTGCACCATTCGGTGTGTTCACAGCTTGACATGGAGCTATGACTGAACATGATGTGCATGTGGATAGCTGAATGTTCTTACATTTGTGTAGGATACACCGTGGGATGTTGACAGGTCCCATGAAAGCTGTATGTATGTATGGCTTTAGGGAGTGCAGCTTGTACCTGCATAGTCATTAGTACAGGGGCCCTGTAGTGTACATGGATATATTACTAAATGTACCTGTTGGGGGGGTGGGAGTGGGTTTAGGTTCTCCAAGACCCTATCTGGATGAATGGGTGCTATTTCTGTAGGTGCAGTACTTCTCATGCCATAGTGTTGTGCAGCACGGCAGGTCTTGTTGTTGTCATTACGATTAATGACACAGCTATAGAATGCTCAGTGCTTGGCCTCATAATATGTGGCTGATTAGGTTCACAGTAGCTTTGTGTGGTATTATATGGTGTATCTTCATCTTAATGAGGCTGACCAGGGATCACCTACACTCATGCGTGTTCACTCTTGCAACAGTTACTACCTTCTTTGGTACAGTTTAAAGCATGGTACCACCAGTTTGCCTTCTTGTTTGTGTTGGGTTGAATCCTGGTTCTGTTTCAACGGCACAATCACTGCACATATGTGACTGCTTAAGGTTCATTTGTGTAGGATTCAGCATTTGCACATGCATTGTCCGTCTGCATGGGTGCCATGACAGTCACCACTCTGCTCTTAGGAAACATAACATTGACATTGGAGACTAACTATGTGTAGCATACTGTTAATCCTGTTTGTGTGACTACTGTGATCCAGGCCAGTGGAGTCGATGGAATCCAACATGCATTGAGCGCAGGGTTTGGTACATAAGAAGTCTTCCCAGTCCATAATGGAATAGTTGAGAGTAGCCATTATTATGGTTCTGTCTCAGACCTAATCTTCCCCATTACAGCACATTATGACAGTTGTGAAGTCTGAGGCCTGTTGGGTGATCTGTCTCAAGGTGCATTTTGAAGTCCACTTTGGCACAAAGGTAGTTGTTCAGCATTATGCATCTGAAGTTATGCAAGTGCAGCTAGCGTGGGGGTGTACATATCCTTCAGGAATATGGACATACCTGTGGCCCATGTGTTCCAATAAAGGATAATCGGCAAAAGGTGAGGTATGTGTTATAACATGGTCATGCAGGTGTGCTCTTCGGAGCATTGAAACATGTCTCAACCACTGCACAGATATGTTTTCCATGTTAGGGATTGACATATGTGTGTCCGTATAGTGTTTCTGACATGTATCATTGTGTAGCGAGACCCACAGTTTATTGCTTGGCTGTCCCTGTAACAGCAGTAGACCTTCACTTGAACCGTACATAATGAAGACACTATAGGGGAAGCATAAGTGTTAGGCAGTATCCAGATTCCCAGGGGTGACAGGTGCAGGCCCTGTCTGGCAAAGCATCATGGTCTGTCAACCATGTTATCCCAGGATGACAGATACTTGATACACTTTGACTTGCACCACTACACTAGACAATTGTGGAATACAATCCTTTTGTCCCTGTACTGCAGTATCATTCTGGCCAATGGCAAAATGCTACCCAGACCTGTGGACATACCTGCATGGGTTACAGGACCTGACAGTTCCTACATGTGTTTCCATGCTGTCCAGGCTACTGCATCACAGCTCCTGCACAACAACATGGAATATGCCAGAGCCATGTGTATAGTTCAAAAGGTGGTCTGAGTGTATGGGTATGTGGCTAATCATGGCAGACAGGCAGCTGACAGTATGTATGCCCTCGTATAGGTTGGTGTGTAACATAGTGCTAGAGTTTGTATTCACAAATGAGTACTGTTGGGCATGTTTCCAGTCACGTGTTCTGAGGTGTGGGAAAATTATGCAAACTATGTCATACAGTTTGCGTATTTCGGTGTCTGTCTCTTCCTGCTTGGGGGGTCACTTGTTTGGCTAGATACTTAGACATGTCTGTGAATGTGTGTGATTTCTGGTAGTGTGTGTGGGTGTCCTTACTGTGTTCTGGTAAGGGTATGTGTTGGTTGTGTTGATGAGCTGCTTGTGTTAACCTACACCTCATGACTGCCCAGTCCAATCATGGCTGTAGACTGGGCTGCCTTCCAGCTTAGCCCTATAGCTGCATCACAAATAATGTGTGGGATGTGGTGTTAGGTGGGTTTGGCAGTGTATATGGCATAGAGATTACATTCCCCCAGGATTGCCACATACACAAAGCTGACATTAGTAAACACCAGTAGCTGACTAGTGGACATGCCTGTATGAGCATTCAGTACTACAAGTACCAAGTACTGCATTTAGTTTACTTATTGCTTATGAAGATGTTTTAGACAGTGATGCTCACATGTAAATATTTATGTTATGGACGTGACAACGCTGGCTATTATGGAAACATTGTAGCTACCTTTAGAAGCAATCCTACTCTGAGGAGCACATCTCATCCTGTTAGTTGATTACAGATGATGCAAGTGTCTTCAGGTCTGTTTCCTTCTCTGGGTATATACTCACATGTCCACTAGAACCATGAGCTCTGTTGGGCACAGTACTCACTCTCCAAACAGAGTCATGTATCAATAGACTCTGATGCCACTATCAACATGATCAGAATATAATCAGATAGTGTGAGTCATCACCTATGAAGCGGCTATTACACATGGACAGCTGTCTACTACATCTTACACTCCTACTGCAGATGTTACACTGGAGTTAAAGATGATATGCAACCTGTTTCATTACCAGTGCTGTGCACTACCGTACATACAGTATGTGCAAGTGGCTGTAAGGTTGCCAATGAGAGGATGGGCTACACAAGCCTGGTAGTTCAACCAGTGTGTCTGTACTCTCAATAGCCACTCTATGTAGGTGTGCACATAGCCATTTGGCCCAGCCCTGTAACAAGGGTCACTACACATTTGTATAACATGTACACATGCACAGCTGTTATTGCTTGCAAATGATACTAGAGAGGTCCAGCCCTGTAACAAGGGTCACTGCACATTTGCATAACATGTACACATGCACAGCTGTTATTGCTTGCAAACAATACTAGAGAGGTGGATATTACATGTGTTATGTGCATGGATAGTTACCTGGCTCTTCCAATTATCTTTGCTATCATGCTGCTAAACTGTCAGATGAATACAAATTATATGTATCCTGTCACTGAGTATTGTAATTGCCAATAGACATAACTACTGTTTGCATAACAGAACTGTTATGTAGAATAGAATACAGATCTGCCTAGAGTACTGTACATTACACAGTTATTGGCACAATATCCAACAATGCTCACCATATTTGCACAGTAAGCCCACCTTTAACATGTTCATCTTACTTATACACCCATACACGTGTCGATTGTTACAATATATCGACATATACTATCCCCTGTTATAGCACATACTTGTTGGACCAATCCTGACACTGACAGTGGCTAGAAGCGAAATGGTGGGTTCCAAGCCCATATCATCCCTTGTGGTGTATGCAGAGTTTGCCGTGTGACCTACAGCGGTACACACATAGAATACTATAAGCATTACTACTGCTCAACAATACATCACTACAAGATAGCTATTTCCACTATATGCATTGATTACACTGTAATTCTTACAGTACGGGTACTACATACACAGACAAACTACATGATATACATATTTTCTTAGTAATCGGAGGTGTTATTGACTAGTATAATATTTGTTTTCGGTTCATCTTTCGGTGTTTTGTACTGTCCTACAAGTAGATACAGATGGTATGAATGTGTGACAAGGCAACCTTTTATAGTTATAGATCAGTAACGTGCTACCCGATGACCAATTGGTGTTCCTAAGTAGCTAATTACATGCACATCAGTTGCGCTGCTACTGCCTTAGCCAATACCATGGTTACAGTGGAGTATAACTGAGTACTCCACTTGAGTGTTGTCCCTTTGTCTTACTTGTGAGGAAGACAGCATGGAAGTGTTGTTTGGAATCTATTGCAACAGCTGTATGGAGATGAACAGTAATATATTGTGTGTAATGTCTAGAGGATTTGGTCTAAATGTGAGTACTGCTGTTATATTTCTGAACATTGCTACTTGTGCAGGGTTTGTCTGTACCTAATACTTCTGCATATGTTTCAATCTGGCCAGGTTGTTTGACCAGCTCAAAGCTGCATAGCTATGCATATAATGTTAGGGGGTTAACAGTGTGCTTACCAGACATATTTAGTTTGGTGTTACTGTGTATCATACTGTGCTGATAATCAGTACTCGGTAACACTTCCTGGAGTACGAACCTTTCAACCCTCTGAAACGTGATTAGTTCATGCAAATCCTGTTACATCAGCAGCTGTTCAATTGTATAACAGCAACTATTTCACATAGGGCCATGTTAGTGTGTCTGTGTCCAGGTAAGTTAAGGTTTTAGCAGATGTTGTACAGTAGTTGAATAATTGGTTATGGTATGACAGTATGTTTTGATGTAATTATTTTGGTTGTGGGGTAGATGTTGGTGGGTGCACATAGCACATGCAGGTGTGCAGGAACCCCTTTTATACAACATCTATATGTGTGTGGGTGTTCTTTCCCTGTGTGAACACCTATCCCTTAGTGGACTAATACTATGGTAATTGCAGGCTGATTCATTAAGGCACTATTAAATGCTTCCTGTATAGTATGCAGGTACTGTTAGTCCTTGAATCCTTTTGGCAATACATCGGAATGTAATAAAGTTTTGCAAAATGAAAGCTGTCTGTGTATTGCTGTCATGGATATTTGCAGTCATTGCAGTTGTGTTGGTGACTGCGTCCATAGAACATATTTGTACTAGTGTATTAGCATATACTCTTCATATGTTATGTTCATATTGTTTGGGGGGGTGGAATGTGTGATTGCTATGGTCCATGTTATACTCAGATAAAACCACTTTGGATGCTGTCTACAGACATGTATGTATGTGTGTATGTGTATATATATATATATATATATATATATATATATATATATATATATATATATAGATATATATATATATATATATATATATATATATATATATATATATGTATATATATATATATATATATATATATATATATATATATATATATATATATATGGTGGGTTGTCCTAATTCAATGCATTCCTCCCTTTTGTGTTTTAACCTGTCTGCATACACAACTGGGATAGGGACATCCCAGGTAGCTTAGTGTTAGGTTACTCTGAGAATGGAGTACATGGTTGCAGGTTCTACTCCTGGAAGGTGTTATTATTTTACCTCTCAGAGTAAGCACTGGTAGGGAAAGTTTGAATAACGCACATTTACGCGGTTGTAAGCAGGTTTGCCCATGGTCTGCGTGACGTTAAGCAAAGGTTAAACCTGTGAAGTGCTTCTCCATTTACCATGTTTCAGCACCGCTTACCATCGCACAAACCCATGGAAACCTGCTTACAACTGCTTAAGAGTGCTTTAATCAACCTGCATCCAACAGCCCTTATTCTGGCCCTCAAAATAACCTAACAGCCTTTGCAGGTCTTGAACCCAGGACCATGAACACCACAGTCACTGACTTTACCACTAAGGCATCTGAGATATGTACAAATGTTATGGTGTTTAGAATATATATTGTACTACAGACATTCTTCACTACTGAAAACAAATATGACAGTCAGTTGGTGTGCATATGTCTGTTACATGTTAATGTTCAAATGTTTGTGAAATTATGTGTTGCAATATGACATAACAGGGTGTATTATGAATGAGAAAGGTTCTTGCTTTGTGTCCTTTTTATATTGTCCCCATACTCCATGTATACCCCTCCAGTTCACTTATTGGACATCCTACCCAGGCCCTCCTTGATGCATGATTGCATTACCCATCATTCCTCCCCCACCCCAATCTTCACATAAACAGAAACCACTATGGTGAATTAGGTTAATATTAATTGTTATAATACCAGAGCTGCATGTGTTTTGTGTACACTCCATTTTCTTTGGAGTGCTTCTGTGTCACGAAGTGTGTTCATAGATGTTTATATATATGGCTATTGATGTAACTGCATAATATATATATATATATATATATATATATATATATATATATATATGTGTGTGTGTGTGTGTGTGTGCAGACATCACTGACCTGTATATATATATATATATATATATATGTATATATATATATATATATATATATATATATATATATATTGTATTAGTTTGTAACAGTAATACATATGTAGACTGGAATATGTTGGTTCACAAACTACAGTACATTACAATGTACTGTACATATGCACACAAAGTGACTGTCACATTTGTGATCATTACAGTGAAATGCATATGGTATAAGGTGTAGTCTCAAGACCATGAAACATGTATATACCTCAGATGGCTTAGTGGTAAGTCCCATGACTATAGTGTGCATGGTCCAGGGTTCGACACCTGTGATGCTTTACAAATGTTTTTTACTGCAGAATAAGGCTCATTTAAGCAGTTGTAAGCATGTTTAAAAGTGTTTGTGTGACATTATAGCAGCTGTTAAACACAGTTAAACAAACTTTGTAACATATAACCTGTGTGCACAAACACGGTCACATCCGCTAACTACTCAGGATATATACATGTCAATGAAGTAACATCTCACTATGTGCTGACATAACATTACATTATCTGTTGACTGTACTCTCCAGCACACATAGGTTTATATAGGTGCTTCAAATGTTTATTATACAGACAATTACTACCTGTATATGCAAGCTGTGGTTAAGGTATACTTTTGCACATGATAAACATCCCTGCCTTTATCAGGATTGTAACCTCGAATGCACAGATACTATGCAGATGCTGTAACCATTACACTGTTGACATTAACGTTGCTTCCACCTATTTCCTATTTAGATGATTTCTATGTGTAAGCTAGGCTAAGCAAAGGGCGGAGGCCCCCAAACTCACTGAGCTTCACATACTCTTGAAATAATAACATAGAAAAAATGTACTGTGAGACAATTCATTACATTCCTAACTGCATTAGGCATAGCCTCTCACTGACACACTTCAAGGGAAACCTTGTTGTGTGAATGGGTAACAGACTATACACCCCTGGGATCATGTGTCCCAGAACTATACAGCCAGGGGGTGGGGGAGCCTGTCCAGTTTGATAGCTGTGAGACCTGTTGGGGGAATTGAATGGTGTTGAATTGTCACATTAACATGCCCTCTTTAGATCACTAAGTGTCCCTATCACCGTCCACAACCCCAGTCTTCAACAGCTTCCAGTAACTCTGCCTGAAATTGCTTCATTGGCTATGCTTGACAGAGGCTCAGTTACTTCATCAATGGTGCGGGGAAAGCCAATACACTGTAGCTATGCTTCTAATTGCACTTGGGCAGATAGGTAGTAGGCTATCTGTGAACCTCTAATGTGCAGACCATCACAGCCATAATATGTGAATAAACAGACCTTCAGATCACAATATACAGTGAGAAATCACCAAGTAGTCAGGAAACACTTAAGTACAGCAAAAACATACAGAACACTGATAGTCACTCCAAAAGCCTATCTTGGAAGCTAGAAGACTTGTATAAGTTTAATGCTTTCTATTGCTTACCAGTAGGTTACCTACAGGGGAGATAAAAAAACAAGCACAGATGGGGAACATGCATGCAATGGTACCATACAGGCTTTGGAATACTGGCCAAGGCTATTGGCGCCCCCATGGTGCCTTATTTAGGAGAGTCTCGAAGGTGAATACCAGCTCTGTAAACAGCACAATAGCATATTCAATGAGGGTTATGCTACTCAACACCAGGGGTTGTGATCACAACATGCATGCACTCACAGCACTCCTCAGGATGGACAACATCAACATGTGTGCAGTAACTGAAATCTGTCTTAAGGCTCCTGAGAGCACACCAACACTACCAGACTACAACCCATACCACACATTTCAGCCACAGAGCATGGACTGACAGACATGGAGGGGCTGTATCCATATTCATCAAGGATACCTACACCTCCAGTTTCGTGGGGCAGCATGATACCTCTGAGATCATCCATGTGCAGCTAACATCAGCCACAACTGCAATGTAAACTGTGGCCTGCTACGGATCACCCTCCATGACCCAGGACCTCCACTCCACCTACCTGGAGACAATGGAGAACATGACAGTCCTAACTCACACCCTGGCATTAGTCGATGTCAAGTACCATACCATTAACTGGGAAACTTACTTCCAGGCCCAGCGCTTCTTGGAATTTATCACCTCATATGACCTGTATCAGGTAGTAACCTCCCTAACATGGGATGGAAACTACTAGAAGTGGGTATCACCAACATGGGCAACAGATGCACCACAGCAAAGGTTAACCGGTCACTGGTTAGATCTGACCATGAACTATTCACTGCTTCCACACCCAAGCATCTCCCCCACCCATGGATACCACAGTGTATACCTTTCCTACAGCTAAATTTACACTACTAGTGACAGGGGTGGGGAGGTTTCACAGCCCCCATGCTAAGAGGAAACACTGCTCAAGATACAGACTGATTTACAAATGCACGACCACAACAGCAACCACCACAGAAATGTAAATGCTCGACTACTGGATCCAAAGTAATGAAAAAAATCACAGTTTATATAAAATTTTCTTTAATCATCAACTGTTCTAGCACCTCGGTACAAACACCTTTACAGAACATAACATCTTAGAAAAAAAGCACTCCTTAAATACAAAAACCCATTCTCAATTAAATATTAATTGAACTAGTAAACAATTAAAACATTTTCCTTTTAAAGTAAATATCTCCAATTCACTTCATTATGAAGCCCCATAGGAGCCAATGTGTTATATTTCAGTATATAAATGGATTCCTTATACAAAAGTTTATTTTTTAATACCAAACCATTGTCATAATTCACATTGATTTGTTCTAAAAACTGCACCTTGTAACAATAAATGATTACTTGCATGTATTTCTTTACAATGTGCAGATATGACATTTTCTTCTCTTTTATTCTTAATGTCCCCTATGTGTTCTAAAAATCGAACTCAAAACATTCTTTTTGTTTCCCCAATATAATACAAATTACATGGACATCTAAGTACATAAATTACACCTTTACTGTTGCAAGAAAACACGTCTTTACATATGTATTTAACTTCATTAATACCTCCAAAATTTGTAAGAATCTGTGCACACACTGAACATTTTCCACATGGATGGGTCCCAGGACTCTAGTTCAATTGTCTAATATTTATAGATGGAAATACAAATTTTCCATGTACCAACATATCTTGTAAACTTCTACCCCTTGTATAAGAAAACATTAAGGTTTTAGGTAATATTTTTGAGAATAATTTATCCCTTCTTAGAAATTCCCAATAATGTTTAACTAGACTGGCAATCTCATCACTTTTAACATTATACATACTTACAAAAAACATTTTTTCTCTTTCATCAGATCTTATTCCATGTTGTATCATTCTATTATTTGATGTCAATATTTTCCCATGTTACTATTATTATTACCAAGGACTCTTCCTTGTCCTTCTTCTATGATATTTACATCATACCCCCTTCTTAAAAACATATTTGCTGATTTTTCTATCTTCTCTCTTAATATTCCCTCATTATTACATAACCTTGACAGTCTTAAAAAATCACTATAAGGAAGAGATGAGATCAGATGTGGAGGGTGATAACTTGTAGCATATAAAAATTGGTTGCCGTCTTCAAATTTTCTATGAACTTTGGTTTGGATAGTCCAATCACTTAGTCCTTCCAAAATCAGATACAAAAAAATCGCCTTATTTCATTTAAATGACAACCCAAAGAAGTTAGTTTCCAATGTTTTAACAAATTCCTGGACCTGATTTTTACCCCCTTCACATATAAAAATCATATCATCTATGTACCTGAAATATGTTTCGACATGTTGTTTCACAAACATGTGTTTGTACAAAAATCTATTTTCAAAAAAAGCCATAAACAAATTGGCATACATGGGAGCAAATTAAGCTCCCATGGTTGTTCCTTGTTTTTGTCTATATATTTGATTATTATATACAAAAATGTTGTTTTTATGACAAAAATCCACTAACTCAACCACAAAGTTAGAAAAAAGACTTTCCATCAACATAAAAAACAATGCAGAAATGCCATTGTCATGTCTAATTGTTGTATATAGGCTTTTTACATCCAAAACTAACCAGAACATTTCATTATTCCATACAATTTCAGAAATCTTCTTTAAAAAATTAAAACTATCTTGAATATATGAAGGTATCTTTAATACATATGGAATTAAAATCTGATGCAACAGCATACCAATATTATGTAAAAAATAACTGCACGCTGAATTTATCGGTCTCCCAGGTGGTTCAATCATATTTTTATGAATCTTTGGTAGACAAAAAAACACTGCTAATTTATTATTTTTACATATAAGTTTTTTCTCCACATCTTTCCTATCAAAATAACCCAAACATACACTTTTCTCTAACAAATTCATAAAATCTGTCTGGGCTTTTTCATATTTATTACTTTCACTCAATTCATAAACTTCTTTAACATTTAAATGATCTAAACACATTTTATGATATTGTAACACATTCATTATTACAATTTTATTACCCTTAGCAGGTTTAATTATTTATTTTGTACTACATAGCTCTTGTAGAGCTTTCCACTCTGCATAGGTTAAATTATATCTTCTCTCTCTCTTATTTCTTACACATTTACATATATTTTCCCCAGCAAATTTAATCATGGAGTAAAAGTGTGCAATGGTTTCATTATGGAAAGGTGGAATAAATTTATCAGCAATCGGAATGTCTTCCATGTTCAATTCATAGTATTTATTACTTTCATCAATGGCACATACAATATTTTCATCATCATAACATGAATAAAAACTGTCATCCGAAGAACTGTGTTCAATATTTTCAAACAGTTCATTATCATTCGTATGAAAAATTCTTTTAAATGCAGTTTACTTATTAACCTAAAAAACTCTTGCTGTAACACATGAAATCTAGGAATGTTAGTTGGGACAAACTTCAATCCTAAATTAAGTACACATATTTGTTCCCTTGTTAATTCACAGTTGGAGATGTTCACTACAATATTCACATCATTACATAAAAAATGATTACATAAAAAATCAGTACCATTTAGTCTTTTTGTTGCTAAAATGTCCTGAGTCTTTTCTATTTGGCCTGTTCTGATAACTCCGATTCCTCTTCTGTCCCTGTTGTTGCTCATCATTTCCATGAAAATGTTGCCGATGTTCTTCCCCCCTCTGCGGTCTAGGTAAAGGGAAATATTCCTCCTCATTGCTGGTATATGTTTCATTTAAATTACTACCATCCGAAGAAACAAATGAGATGGAATGAGTTCTTCTGAAACTTCCTTGTTTCCGCTGATACTTTCTACGCTTCTGATTGGGAGTCGCTACAAAAGCCCTCCCACTTTCATAGTCACCAATGTCTCTTAGTAATTTTTTCTTTTTATACTCAATTATCTCAGATTCAAGTGCATTCAACTGGCCAGTCAATTTATTTAGCAAATTGTCAGTACACAATGTACCCAGGAAGTTAAAAACCTCATTTGACAAAGCAGATATGTCCTATTTTAACTTTATCTGCTTTTTTGATCTCTTTCCAATAACATTTTAAGCCACTCCATTACACATTTGTGTGAGGCCGCTATCCAGCACTCTTTATATTGTTTGTCCCCCATACATTTCTCATCAAAGGGAGTGCTTGGATTTTTAATAAAATGTAACCCCCTGGGTGAAATGTTTAGATCTATGTAGCATTGTAGACCTAGGACATTATAATGCACACTCATTTCTTTTTCCAGCAACTTTTCAAACCTGTCACAAATCCCTTTCTTATCAGCCGGAACCTCATTCATTACAAGGTTAAGCAACATAAAGGGATTAGGCACACGTTTCTGTCTTTCATTAAAATACATTTCCGTAAATTGCATTGAATTGTGACTTACGTTTGAGTTGCCGGTACGGTTATCATTATTACCGCCAGTCAAGTTTTGTTGTGCATTAAAATAATGTTCCATAAGTCTTTGAGAACCAGTCACCGAACTTATTCCATCATTGCTTCCCATTACAACAGGGACTTCATCTCTAAGGACTCTTGGAAAATCCACATTTGGATCCGAAGACATATCTAGCATGACCACAATACCAATCAACACAGAAACGTAATTGCATGACTACTGGATCCAAAGTAACAAAAAAAAAATCACAGTTTATATAAAATTTTCTTTACTCACCAACCGTTCTAGCGCCTTGGTACAAACACCTTTACAGAACATAACATCTTAAAAAAAAAGCACTCCTTAAATACAAAAAACAATTCTCAATTAAATATTAATTGAACTATTAAACAAAATGTTTTCCTTTTAAAGTAAACATCTCCAATTCACTTCATTATTAAGCCCCATAGGAGCCAATGTGTTATATTTCAGTATATAAACTGATTCCTTATACAAAAGTTTATTTTTTAATACCAAATCATTGTCATATTTCACATTGATTTGTTCTAAAACTGCACCTTGTAACAATAAATGATTACTTGCATGTATTTCTTTAAAATGTGCAGATATGACTTTTTCTTCTCTTTTATTCTTAATGTCCCCTATGTGTTCTAAAAATCGAAATCGAAACATTCTGTTTTCCCAATATAATATAGATTACATGGACATCTAAGTACACAAATTACACTTTTACAGTTGCAAGAAAACACATCTTTACATATGTATTTAACCTCATTAACACCTCCAAAATTTGTAAGAATCTGTGCACACACTGAACATTTTCCACATGGATGGATCTCAGGACTCCAGTTCAATTGTCTAATATTTATAGATGGAAATACAAATTTTCCATGTACCAACATATCACATAAACTTCTACCCCTTATATAAGAAAACATTAAGGTTTAAGGTAATATTTTTGCTAATAATTTATCCCTTCTTAGAAATTCCCAATAATGTTTAACTAGACTGGCAATCTCACCACTTTTAAAATACATACCTACAAAAAACATTTTTTTCTCTTTCATCAGATCTTATTCCATGTTGTATCATTCTATTATTTGATGTTAATATTTTTCCCATATTACTATTATTATTACCAAGGACTCTTCCTTGTGCTTCTTCTATGATATTTACATCATACCCCCTTCTTAAAATCATCCTTGCTGATTTTTCTATCTCCTCTCTTAATATTCTCTCATTATTATATAATCTTGACAGTCTTAAAAATTCACTATAAGGAAGAGATGAGATCAGATGTGGAGGGTGACAACTTGTAGCATATAAAAATTGGTTGCCATCTTCAAATTTTCTATGAACTTAGAAAATTTACAAATGCAGTCTATAAACACCTACATAGATGTATGGATCGTGCCATCACTGGTAAACCAAGACTCACTCCTCCTAGACAAGGACACCGGTCTGGTGGACCTCTGCAATAAACAGGCTATACTCCAGAAGTAGGACAGTGTTCCAGACACACAGCAAATCCCACAAAGGGCAGACATCTGTGACTGCTATTAGTATGATACATAGGTCCCTCATGACATCATCCAAGGCTAACATCAGCAGGAGAATATGTAAGGATTCAAAAGACAACCACAAAGCCTTCTTTGACTATGTCAAGGATCTATGTAGTGACACACAGATTTGCACTGTGCCAGTGAAATATAGCACAAAATATGCTGAACTTACTGATACCACCGACATCCTTGCAGATACACTCAGTGCATACTTCACCCCCTAAAAAGCCCACAACACTACCCAAAAGGTACAGTATTCCACACATTAGAGACACACACATGGAAATGGCCCTCTCTAACAGCAGAATACAGCATCAATGGAGGCAGATGTTGTCCCAGATTGCATCTTGCAAACTCTACAAGACAACTTGCCCTCCACCTAATTAAGCTTCCCTACCTTAGCCTATCCACAGGCTACATGCCCATACAATGGCACGTGGCAACGGTTATTCCACTCCATCAAGGTGGAATCACAACTGACCATGGTAACTATCACCCCATAAGCCTGACTAGCCTGGTCTGCAATGGTATGGTTCACATCCTCATGGCACTCATTAACAAAGACATTGCTAACCTCCGAACATGTGACCCAACCCAGGTCAGCTTGGCTGAGTGCAGTTCATGCCTACTGAACCTGTTTGATGTCTTACATACAGTCACCAAGATGTTAGATGATGGGGGAGGTGGTTCACACATACTATGTGGACCTCACCAAGGCTTTTGACACCATGCCCCACTCAGGTATTATTGATAAACACACCAGCCTGTACATACACCCATACATCACATGTTAGGTTGCCAACGGGCTTACACACAGAACTCACATGGTATGACTAGCGATCTCCAGGTCCAACTCTTGACCATGAAATAATGGGGTATCTGGGGACTAAGGTAGATAGTGATCTCCCCTTTGACAATCATATCTCCACAGTAGTTAGGACATCCTTCTATGTACGCCATCTGATTACTAAAGGATTCCCATTTAGACATACTGGGGTTATAGTGCCCCTTTACTCATCACTCATTAGTCCCATCATAGGGTATAATAACCCATGTGAGATGTACGTCAGAAGGCACTTCCAACAGCTGGGGGAGCCAATATATGGCCTATGCAGCCAGACTGAATAAACTCCTACTTTACTCAGTAGCATCTTGTTTAACCAGAGATGATCTCCGCTGGCCAACACAGCCATGTTGAACTCAGGCTTGATGGATATGCTCCACCTGTGGGAATCCATGTCACATTGAGCCACACACTGTAGTGAGCTGAACCTTGCCACAACAATAACTGGAAGATGCTGGAGGGACAGCTTCCTGTCACAGACACTCCCCATACTTTGGAACAACATCTCTAACTACATTATACAGAGCCCCTCACTGACACTCTGTAAAAGAAACCTTGAAGAGTGGATGGGGAACAGTAAATGCACCCCAGGGATCCCACCATTAGCTCTGCTCCACAGAGGGACAGTTAATGAATCAATGGGGTGGCAAAAGCTGACACATTTTGGCTGGGCTTATGAATGGCCTCTGGCAGTTGGCAAAGTGCCTACCTATGAATCTATACATACAGTATCTGCATATGCTGATTGCTTAACTTACTGTTCAGGTGTTGACTTACCTTGTGCCAATGGCAGTTGTGTGTGCAATAGTTGAGGGCTGCCTTTGTTGGATGCACACAGTAGACTGCCTATACATGACAATTTACAGGTAGTCTTGTGTGTGTGCCATCCATTTTTACTGTGTGTGCAGGTGGAGAAAGGTGTCAGTCCCTAGGTGCCTACACTGTCAGTGTGTGTGCTTTATGTTCCCTCTTTGCCAAGGCATGGGCATACTGGGCATGCCTCTGTCTGCCTACTGGGGCTGGCTCAGGGTGTTTGTGGTCTGAGTACCTCTGTGCCTATGGGGCCCTTGGCAATGGTGGTGGGCTGTGAGGGCCTTCACCATTCTGTCCTTGCTGCAGCTGTTTCCACAGGGTGTAGCATGGCACATACTATGAAGATGTGGGCACATGTGACTGGAGAGTACTGCAAGGCTACACCAGATATGTCCAAGAAATGGAACCGTGATTTCAGCATCCCAAACACATGCTCTATGATGATTCTGGTTTGTGCGTGTGCCTCATTATGGCATTTCTGCATGGGTGTGTGTGCATTTCTGATGGGAGTCATCATCCACGGTTCCAGTGCATAGCCAGCATCCCCCACCAGGTGGCCATTTGGGATGTCTCCTCGGCAAATAACTGATACAGCTGTGAGGCATGCCAGATGTGGGAGTTGTGATAGCTTCCAGGGCTGCCAGCACACACATCCATGATAATGCCCTGGGCATTGCACACATCCTGGCAGTTGATGGAGGGGTATCCCTTGCAGTTTATGTAGTGCCTACCCTGCTCACTGGGTGGTGACTTGATGTGTATGTGCATGCAGTCTATTGCACCCAGTAACTCTGGGTATTCTGCCACATGGTGGAAGAGACGCATATTGCTGGCCAACTCCTCCTGTGTTCGGGGGAAGTATATGTGCTCATTGGCATGTGGTAACATGGCACCCAGGAACTGGTGTAGTACCTTGGATGCTGATGCCTGTGAGATCCCCATGATATCCCCAGTTGGTCTTTGACAGGTACCTGTAGCTAGTATTATCAGGCTTACACATACCTTCATATCCACTGGGATGGGTTCCCCTCTGTTTGTTCTGGCTCTGAGGCGTGGCCGGCACAGCTCCACAAGTTGTTGTAGGATGTCCCTGTCCACCCTATAACACTCTACTATCTCCAGATCATGCAGCAGATTACCATGGGTCTGAACACTCTCCTCCTCTTCTGGTGCCTGAGGTGGTCATGTGCATCATCCTCCACACCACCTTCAGTTTCCAACACATGCTGGGGGATCAAAGCTATGGCAGCCCCTAACATGTCCATAATAAAAGTTCCCCATCTGTATACACCACTGGTGCAGAGTGTATGGGAATACATAAATGTGTGTGAGGTGCTTTCACACTTTATAATATTGTGCTATGGATGCTGCTTATGTCAGTGGCTGTGTATGAGCTATTCCAGCTGCAGCATGTTTTAATTATGGGTTTTGCAATGAGTACTGCAAGTGTGGGGCCTTTACTGTGGAGATCTACTTGCCTGCTTTGATTAATCTGTTGCCCTTTAATTTACTTTTAGACCTGGATCCCCTCCCATTATTAGGCATGCATCCACCTGCCATCTTTCTTGTTTTGTACTTTCCCTAGCCAGTCATGGCAAAATGTGCCTTGTAGCTGATATACTGCATATCCGCTTTGTTCTGCTTTGACACTTTACTGTTTTCTTTGCATTACAGCCCCTCCCCTTCCCTGTTCTGCAGGTAGCTGCTTGCAGCCTTGTTAGCTGTTGTCAATGGCCCACTGTTGGCTTCTAGATGTTAATTAGTCATTTGTACTCTAATTTCACTGCTGCAGCATTTCCATATTTATTTCCTATATCCTTCCTGTTTCAGCTGCAGTGCACACCACGCATACCCGTTTACCGGGTTAATGCGCGTTTTCATCTCCATTCACATGCATACATGGTTACATTGTGTACTCTCAGCTAAGCATAGCTATGGCCAATTTGACACACCCCAATCCTGCAGCTTTGCCTAGCTAAGGGCAGACTGGTTTAGCATTGCTCCAATGTGCTTACAGCAATGGTGACACACCCCTCTCTTGATGTCATCTTTATTTCAAGGGCACACCTCAGTGTTATAATGCTACACTGTGAGGTGCATCCTTACACTAGCTGGGAATCTGCAATTCACTATTACTCCTCTTATTTGCATGGCATTGCCTACTAATTCCTAGCAACTGTGCATAACACTGTCACTGCCCATTAGCAACCCTTATACCATAAGTATGGTGTAGCATGCCTGCCATTGACTGTTATGGGGAAATCGTGATATGTGTTTCATTGCGATTTTATTCTATATTTTTATATATTCCTTGCGGACCCCTTTGCGCACCGCTGCCCTGTGCTTCCACGTTATGATAGTGCAACTATATATTAAATGTTAATTTTATATTTTGTACATTTTTTTTATGCCAGTGGCTATATATTTAGCCATTGGCATATATTAACAATATAATACATGTGTTTGGTCAGCTGTCATGGCTCCGATTTTATGTTTGCAAAAACGTAAACCGTTTTCTATGGTTTACATTTCTGCACCACTTCCTGAATAGCTACATACCTTCATTTGCATGCTACACTGCTACACTGCTGCACATGAAGTAATTAGCATACAAGTCTCAGGAGTTGTGCGGGCATAGCATACGCAGGTAATGCATGTGGAAACAGCTCGTACCTGAATCGCTCGGTGGCCATCTTTGGTGTTAGAATGGCGACGCTATGCCTGCACCTGGTGCAAGCTTCATGAATCCCGGGGATTGTATTTTATTTATTATTATTTATTTGTAATTTGTTAACCGGGAAAGTCCATTGGGCCATATTGAGCCATTTTTCAATGGAGGCCCGGGGAGAAAAGCTCCAAGTACATTCAAAATTATTTTGCCAGTTAATACAAGAAAGTATATCCAAATATTTGAGCAGTTAGTACAAAAAACAAATAATACTGGCAGTTAATACAATTATAGGAGAGGAAGCTCCATGTACAATACAAAATTTGTTGCTAGTTAATACACTTATAGGAGAAAGCTGCAAGATACATGCACATTTATTGGCAGTAAATACAATTACTGAAGCATCATCTTGTAGTGAAAAAAAGAAGAAATTACATTTCATTACTTTCCATTGTACCTCCATGTGTGGCTGGAAGAAACATCAGCATCATTTCTGCAGATATTCTCTGGGTATCATCCTGTCAACTATGATGTATGAGGAAATGCTGTATATATATATCAGAGATTAAAATGATGGAGGTGACAACACCAGTGGAATTCCATGCATGAGCTATGAGAAATTCCCTCCTAGGTGTCCTGCCTCTCATAAAGGTAAGCTGCTTTTGAAAGGCAGGAAATGTCATGTTATGGTCCCAGGTTTCTTTAATGTACTAGATAATGTGTATCACTGTCTGTCTCTCTGAACCTCTCCACCCCACTCTCCAGAACAGCTAGGGGGTCGTCCCTGATAGGATTATTGAACACATTGATCTTCTCGTCCCTGATAGGATTATTGAACACATTGATCTTCTCGTCACAGAACTTGCCAGGTCACTGCTGTCCCCCTCTAGATGTCATCTGCTGACTAAAAAGACATCAAATGTGATAATCCTATGAAGCAGCAGCAGCTCTGTTTCATTAGTCTTAAGGAAATTATTCCACATATTGCACCTGATATACATTCACATATCCTGTTTATCTAGTAGGAATATACAGTGGTGTTTGTGCATGAAATTCAGTAGTTTGGTGGAGAAGAAGGTGAATGTGTTACAGAACCTGATGTCTACTGTGTTCATATTCATAGGCAACTTGGTAACAATAAGCAGGAGAAGAATGGTTTGTCTGGAACCAAGGTAAGGTTAGCTCTCTAACCGCTATCATTATGTGTATCTGATATGCTATATAGTATTATTAGAGTGGCATTAGAAGATCGCCTTTCCATTGTAACAGTTCTTCCATATTTGCTGTCTTTGGTTCTACTCCTCAATCCCAACTTTGTAAATGTGGACATACTTTCAGAGGTGATTCTATGCAGAGTACCAGCTTCACTTCTGACATGATATCTGAGCTGGGACTACCTTCCCCAGTGAGTTTCATTAATCGGGCATCTGTGGTATCTTCCTCATCCCTGCCACTTGTGATCCTTCTCTCCCATTTTGCCACCTGCACACTGAGTATAGTCCATTCTTTGCAAGCACTACTTGTTGCTTCTTTGTTTGCATGTGTCTCTCCAGTGTGATGCTAGCCCTTGCATATCACTACATTCCCTGACTGCCTGTACTACTTAGTTCATCTACTTCTGTCTGCACATCATGAACCCTTTCCTATTTTCAGATCTGGAACCTTTGCCTCTGATGCTCGTCTCCTAATGTTTCTACTGACTTTTCTTACTCATGCATGAAAATAGCAGTCTACCTCTCCCTGAAAAAGTATTCCCATATGTACATGTGTAGAGTCCATTCATATTGCCAACAGGATGACTGGTATGTACCCCCTTACTTGACTCAAAGTATCCTTTCATGATGTCATGTTTCTTTTTTTCTTTCTGTCTCTTGCTTTGGCATTGTGGAATCTGATACTACCTTAAACCTCAACACACACACACACACACACACACACACACACACACACACACACACACACACACACACACACACACACACATACAAACACATCCATACCCCCCACACACACACATACACACCATACAGAGCGTATTGATAGACTCAGCAAAAGTGAATGTTTGGTATTTACTACTAGTTTACATCACATGGTTTGCAAACATGACTAAATAATAATAATATGCAGCTCATCAGCCATGTCATTGCTTGCTTATACCTGTTTTTATGACAGGACAGTTTGTGGTCATCACACACTGCAGTCATTATTTCCTGAGCATACCTGACATATATTATCTGATATTCTGGTTCTCATTCTCAGAATAATGGGTCAGTATGCATTATCTGTGTCCACTTCTACATTTTTTATGTTTGCCTTGGTTTATTAGTGATGACATTGTGTAGCACGTCATGTGTCCTGATATAGTCACATCTGTCAGTTATTTGCAAAGACGCACTGCAGTGAAGTCATACGCATGAAAGACAAATATAATGTAACATATTAATACCTGGGTGTAGACACCATATGCCCATATTTATGTTATTGCTACCTATCAGCTGTGCTTATAAATGATAAGAGCCTGCTGGCTGCACATGATAACATAAGACCACATTCTGATTACAGTGCTGTGTTTGTTTGCAGGTTATTGTCTAGGACACTGTACACTGATTTATACTTATAGAATATGAACAGCCAAAGCATGTGTTTGGGGGAATTGAGTATGTGACAGTTTGTATGTGTTAAAATGTACTGTGTACTGTGAACTTTGAATGAACTCTGAGCAATGAGAAAGTACTGAAAAACAAGAGTCTGCCTGAAAGCAGGAAATGTGCCTTTTATGGAAGTGCATCCGATTTTCTTTCTTTGCCCAGAGATATGATGATGTGAATTGTCTTATGTTTACGGGTAAACCTTTGATTGGTTAATTGCCCTTTATAATGCTCTAATTGGTTCATTTTTATATTTTTGTACTGTCAGCAATATCACCAGTATATAAGCTTGTTTATTCCTTTGTTCTGGTAGTCTCCCTGGTACTTTCCATGAGGCTCCCACACGTGTGTACTGTAGATAATAAAAACCACTGAAAGAGGGAAAGAACTATTTGTCTTCATTTTCAAAGTATTGTGTAATGTAGCATACTATACATTTCACAGGAGTATTATTGGGTGACACCCACTACTCAAATTGCATACTAGCTAGAGTTTGCATCTTTAGTTGCTATCAAGTGCTAATGTATAAAGTTTTTTTATTCTTACATTCTTACCTTAATGGGATAGAACTCCCCAACTTACTATCTCTCAATCAGCTAATAATTGATCATAGAGTCATCAATAAACCGGATAACTGCCCCACTTTAACGGACCTCTTCCAACGTTATACAAACTTTAGGTCCCTTAGATCATCTGACAAATTAATGCTCAATGTAGCTAAATCCAATAATAATTGTAGATTCTTTATACTCCTATAAACAGCCAAATCCTGGAACTCTCTTCCCCAGCATATTCTAACCATCCCCAATACACATAATTTCAAACAACTTCTAAAAGAATATTACTCTAAACATTGGCTATGTTCAGTGGTGGCTGGTGACTTCAAATCAAAGGGGGGCTGCAGGAGACAGCTGAATGGTTGGGTAAAATGGGAAGGGGTGTGGCCAACTAGAAAGGGTTACAGCTCTGCTCAAAACCACAAACAATTGCAACTTTAATTAAATAGGCTGCCCTGGGTGCCAAACCATCATTATGAGAGCCCAATCAAGACAAAATGAAGTGGAGAAGAAAAAAAATATTTCAATGCATTGGCTACATGACAGCTTACTGAATATCTAAATGGAAACAAAAAGGTTGTGAGGCATGAAAAAATAAATTACTTTTTAAATACATTACTGGAATGCCAGTCAAAATCAAGTGTAAGAAAAACAAGCAGCACTCAACTCAAACCACTTCTCCTTGCACTCCATTTCTAATTATAATTTATATTCAGCTTTATAAAAGTACCAAGTAACATGCTGAAAGTAGCAATTTCTGTGATATCACCACTTGTAAAAATGTTTATTATACAAAAAAGGCCTGCTGCCTGACAAGTAACCAATCCTTTTAATGGGAAGAACATGAGATCTGCATTACTGTGGGGGCCACAATGTCTTTCCTTGTGCAAATGTACAGTCATGTGCACTTACTCAATGAAAGTTACCATCCACCAGCAATTTGGTATACCATACATCCGTCCTCAAGTTATGTGTTCACCTCCTTCTTCCGAAGGGTTGCCACCATTTATGATTATCTCAGTCATCCAAAGAATCTACAATATCCTAAGTATTTCATGTGGGGCTTCCAGGATGAACCTTTTTGTTAAAGGCTTGTTAAATCGCTTGGAAGGGATGTGTTTACAATGTGGTGGGACATCCACTTTCCTCAGTGGATTGCCAGCTTGGACCCAGAAAATAATCTGTGCTGAGCACCATGCAGGCCAGCAAAGCACCAGCTGGAATGCCAGCTGGACAGTGGAGTTGCTTAACCAGACATATCTGAATCACAGACTCAAAAATGCTGTACTTAGTTGTGTGGTAGCTTGCACATGACACATAATCCATGCTGACTAGAGAAGCAAGAAGAGTGATACATGGAAAAGTGAAGTACCAACAGACAGATGAACAGAATGCCTTGGCCACACACATATCTGTCACATATCTATCTCAAATACCCAGCCCAGCTGTGCTAGGTGGACTGCGAGAGTATCAGGCACAGCATCTCTGCCATTTATACTACTATCTGGACCAGCAGAGTCTTAGATCAGTGTTGAAAGATCAGTGGTGTACTGCATGGGGTTCTGGGTAGACCAGAGACTGCCATGATGAGACATATGTGTTAATTTCAAAGACTCAGCTGTACTGGGTGGCATGCCAGCCAGCACATCACAGAAAAAACATGCAATGAGAGCCATAATAATGCTATAAGGACCAGTACAGTGCCTTAATCAGACTTTGTTTCAGTAGTTCTACCCTGGGTAGAGAACCAGCTGACACCTGGCACACAATGCATGCCCGATAAAGCACTAGCTAAAGTGCCATATATACCAGGACAGAATGACTTCACTTAATATAACTACAACAACCAAGGGCCTGTGAGCAGAAAACCAGCTAGCAAAAAAATGTAAGTTATCAGGTAACTTCCAGCCAGAACAAAATGATTACATTCCTACTATGAATTTGCAAAGCTAAGAATACAAATGTGTCAGTTATTAAAATAATATACCTCATTTCACAAAATCGTAATTAGCATTTCTACGCCCAATTAAGTATAAGTAGCAATATGCAGTGATGTACGGAGCAGCTCAGTGTTCTATGACTGTGAGGTAAATTTAAATTCCCACTTGAGCAGCAAACAAGTTTCTCTACTATACACATTTCCAATGCACCTAAGTACCAGGTTTTAGAATTCTGAATGTTAAGTTCATCTCTCTTGCCTAGATATGCTTCACAAATCCCTTACCTTAAAAACGAGTCCGACCAAGACATTTTAATGCTGTGCAATCCTGTTCACAGATAAAAACACAGATTAAAAGAACAACCACTCTCTCTTACTCATACGTGTCGGTGAGTGCTCTCCCAAAAGATTTCACGAAGAAAACAATTTTTTAATGTGGCTTATAGAAATGCAATAGTCAAAAGTCCTATATACTCCAATACAGAACTCTGCTGACAACTCACTCCTATCTTGACTTCCCACATTGTTTCACGCTTTCTTTTTCAGAAAGTGAGAACCAATCAATAGTCATCCTACCATTCACATCTCATGCGTGACTGCACACGTGGCAGTCCGCCCCCCTTCCACTTTACTGTGCGGTTACCACACAGATGTCTGGGCATCACACACTGATGCAGAACTCTCCATAGTCTGGACTGTCTTTACAGCAGTCTGAGACAGTCCAGCTACCAGTTTAGAGAAAAAAGAAAAAAAGAAACGTAACTCGCCGAGCAACAAGCATGCTCAGTTCGAGTTACTGAACTTTGCGAGTCAGTCAGGCTCATTTTTATAGCAAGTCAGCCAGTTTTTTAATTAAAAAAATATTTTATTGTGCAAGTGTCTTTTCTTTTTCTTCACACAGATGGGGAGGGGGGGCTGCAGTCCTGCAATCCGATGCCACGAGCCACCACTGGCTATGTTCCTATACATCTTCAGGCTAATTACACTTCCATAAATCTTCTCTCCCTATGCCTTTTATAGCCTAGGCAACTGGCTCCTATCTTCCTTTGATTGCTTGAAAAAAAAAAAAAAAAGAGTGGCCAGTATAAATATTGACAATCTCATGATTATTCCTCATACCTGAATACTGAATATTGTGAACCTTCTTGCTTGTATTTTTAACACTGTAAGTGTTTACTTTGTGTTTTATCTGCATGTATTTTTAACTCTGTAAGTATTACTTTGTACTTTCTCTGTATCTCACTGTACAACATATGTATCTGCAAGTTTTGGAGCTTTTCTCCCCTGGTCTCCGCTGAAAATGGGCTACTGACCAAGTCAGATACTACCCTGTAACTTCATAAATAAATAAATAAATGTTGATTTTTTTTTCTACCCGTGTAATCAGCTGTTTGAATGCATTTTAGATGTTGGATTCTGCAGTTGTTGTTTCTGGCCTTCCAGCCAATAGGCAGTGATGTGTTATGCACATGTAGAAACTTTGAACTTTTTGAGTTTTATGCTACCTGATTCTGTCATCATTGTATACATTTCCTAAGTTTAGTTATGCCTAATACACAGCATAATATTCCATTCTTTTGTAGAGGATATCAAGGAAGGTCTGCTATATATCGGTGGCTTGTGAAGTGTTCATCATATGGACTTTAGCCAACTATTCCACAAACTAGCTAGTGGATTGTTGCTGAGTGTTTCTTATTAGAAGTATGCTTGATGCAGTTATTTTATGTTTTTCCATTGAAAAATTATGATGTTCATGCTTCTTTTTGACAGTGTACAAGATCTGTAAACCTCTATCTTGTTACCTTGCTGCCTAAGCATGACATGTGCCCCTCTGTATTCCCTGTATTGTGTATGTGGATGCTGTATGACTTTGGGCCTAATAGCATGGTGTGCACTTGCACATTTTGTGCCTCATTCCAAAGCATTTGATGCAGTGATTTAGTTGGACCTTGTCCCTACTCACATGTTGTGGGATGCCATGGCTCAATTATCTTAGTCATCACTTATTTGTGATTGTGTATGCAATATGCAGACTATTCTTTTTCACACCTTTCTGGATTACAAAGTAAAATACTGGCTCCTGCTTGCAGTTTACAAAGGCACAATAACCAGAACCCTGTCAGTCAGTAGAAGTGAGACATTATGAATAATGTCTTATCATTGTCCACATGTTCTAGGCCTTTCCATTACCATGATGTCTTTTTAGATCACCAGGTCAACTATAGAGCTGTTTCTAGGTCCTTGTCAGGTTCTTTTACCCATCTGGCATACTGAATGATGCCTTCTGTAGTCTAGACGGTCTGTCTTCCTAACTCCATGACAGGAAAGGATGATGAGCATTTATTGTCCCCCTTCTGTCCAGGTCACAGTGATCTGCATGACATAAATCACTAGAAAGTACACAACACTGAATGTGTCTTATCATTGTTTCAGTGTTATGGTCTTCATTCTTCTGTCCTATGCTTTAGTACATGCACAGACTATAAATATCATAGCATACGTATTTGGCCTGTTCAAGTCATGTCTCTGATGTTTAGATATGTGAAATATGACCCTGCCATCTCTGACAAAAATAGTGATCATCTCTACCATCTTACATACCCAGGAAATAGTTGCAGAATGGAGTCCCAGGATAGGGAATGCAGTTCCCAGCACCACAGGCAGGCCCACCAGACACAGATGAGGTGTCAGATAAGCAACCCACATTTGGGAATGATCAGAGTAGATGGAGTTGTGCACAATACACTGTGGCACTGCCTGAGAGGTAGCAAACCATAATAGTGTAATTTTAGGGATCATAATAATGGATGTGACAAACCTTTAACAATTTATGTGGCAATATGCATGGACTGTGATATATTAAAATTGCATGGCATTTGTAATATCTTTCTATGTTGTCTCTCTCCAACTCTTGGTCTTTATTTACGTATTTATTTTTTATAATGACATTCGGGCTATAATTCCTGCTGCAACAGAAACAACCACCAGCACAGGGACCTAAACTGGTCATAGAGTCTAGGACCATCATTTTTTCATAGGTGGCTGTGGCAACACCTCCACAGGCAGCACAGACATCTAGCACTTCTGGGTCTCAACCTGCTAGTGTTGCCTCCACAACTCTTAACTTACCTGCCCCACCTACATCGGGTAGCTCTGTCTGGTGCTAGTGCACTGGTTCCCACTAGGAGCAGTACCAGTGGAGGTGGTAATTACCTCAAACAAGAGCTGACTGGGCTTGTGGAGGGAATAATGGTGAGGGGCCTCAGTACTGCATTGGCAGAATAGAAAAATTCCTGCATAAAATAGCCACATCAATGTCCCATCCTGTATAGTCCAATGTGTTTGCAACAGGAGACAGTGAGGATACATCTGAGGGTGAGGACTAGATTATCAATATACTCATGTTGGATGAGGATGCACCTCTGAAGTCCTATACCTATCACCAATCATGGTGTCTCCCAGCCTTATGTGCCCATTACCATTCTGTCTGTCTTGTATGTCCTGTATGTCTACACATACTTGCTGAGTAGTAATAATGACTGTACTTTCATAAGTTTGACATGTATGGCTAGCAGTGCCCTCACACAATGTATACACATCAAAAAGTCTGCACAATAATCCATAAACTAAACAAGAATTTCAGAAAATGACCCTGAGATGACCAGTCAAGAATGTATGGATAACACTCCACTGGTTAACAGCTTAAGCATCAGCCTTTATATAACTGGTCAATACACCTTAATGTGATACAGATAGATATTCATGTTACAAGAATGTCAATGAATAATGTGATGTATGAGGTATTGCTACAATATGTAGTTTTTTTGATCATCACAGTGTTTTTTCATGTTTATGTCAAAACCCATTTCCCATTGTCATAAACATATATAATGTAAACTACAACTATGTGCTGCTCAACACTTCTAATCAGATTTTTCAGGTGACATTGACAGTTGAACCAATGCTGTCTTGACTGTGGACTTAGAGAGGTAGGTGTTTTGAATCCAAGAATGACTAAGTAGTGTGAGTGTGTGTGTCCATTGTGACAAGAATAACTGGCTTGTCCAATAGATCTGCTGTTTAGATTGTGGACTTAGACAGGTAAGTGTTCAAATCCAGCAAGCCTAACTAGTATGCATATATATGACCATAGTGACAGGTAGGATTAACTTTTTCAACAGATATGGTATGTACACTTCACTTCGGAACAACATTTGCAAACAGAGAGGGCTCCCACAACAATTTCAGTCACTTTTAGCTCATACATTTGCTTTGAAATGCAATGATAGGTCATCCCTTCAAAGCTGTTCTGTTGTACACTTGTACTATTATTTCGCCTGTGGTGTTGCCGTTGAAGCAGTAATCAATATATTCTGGATTTAGATAGGCAAGTGTTCAAATCTAACAATGATAAATACTGTGTGTGTGTGTGTGTGTGTGTGTGTGTGTGTGTGTGTGTGTGTGTGTGTGTGTGTGTGTGTGTGTGTGCGTGTGTGAGAGTGTGTCTGTGTGTGTGTGTGTGTGTGTGTGTGTGTGTGTGTGTGTGTGTGTGTGTGTGTGTGTGTGTGTGTGTGTGTGTGTGTGCGTGTGTGCGTGTGTGCATGTGTGTGTGTGTGTGTGTGTAGGACCACAATGACAGGTAGTACTGTCTTACCCAAAGATCTAGTGTGCACTCTTCCACTCAGGATAAACATTTAGACTGGCAGAGGACTCTCACAACAATTTCAATCCATTTTAACCCAAATATCTGTTTTGAAACACAGTTATGAAGTAATCCCTTCAAATGTGTTCTGTCTCACAATTGTAGCAAGACGTGTCCTGTGGTGTTAGCAGTTAATATAATGTTCTCTAGATTATGGACCTCAATAGGTAGGTGTTCAAATCTAACAATAACTAACTAGTATGAGTATGTGTAACTGTAGGGACAGGTAGGACTAAGTTATCCCACAACAGCTACAAGAGCTCTGAGTTTAAAACTGCTAATTGACTGCACTGATTTCTCGAATTTCTACACTAAAGCTTGGATATTTCCATTATTTTTTGATACAGGTATTATTATTATTATACTACAGTTGGTTGCATTTTAAACTTTGTTTTACTACAAAGTTATTTTTCTTGAAGTCTTAAACATTGCTGGCTAGGGTCTTTTAGGGAACATTCATTTTGCATTCATTGTTTGAATAGAAAATAGATCTAGCTTATTAGTGGGAGAATCTGAAAATCATTTTTCTTATTTTAGGTATTCACCTGCATTCCTCTTCAGCTGCAACAGCTCTGAATTTAAAACTGGTGTTTGTTTTTTTTTACATTTAAGGTTTTGATACTTCCATTACTTTTTGATTTTGGTTTTGTTATTTTATAGTTTCTTGTATTTTAAAGATTGTTTTACTGCAAGGTTTTTTTCTTGAAGTCTTAAACATTGCTGGCTAGGGTCAGTTTGAAAACATTACTTTTCTATGAATTGAACAGGAATTAGATATATATGAGCTTAAAACTGCTGTTTGACTGCACTGATCTTTCAATCCCCCCCCCACTAGCCTATTTGACTCTTAAGACTTGAGTTAGCCTCTGTTTAATACAATCCCATTTCAACTAATACACACTGCAATATTCAGAATTTTAATCTGAAATGTGTATTGTTCTTTACTGTGTTTTTCCACATTTGAAACAAAAGTCAACTGTTTGTATTTTTAAATTGGCCTATAACCTCAATCTCGTACTATCCCTCAAAACAGTTGGAGAATTGAGAGTTACTGCAGGATCTGAGCACCATTTATTGCATTCCACTGCTTGTATTTTGCTTGGTCAGGGGGGGCTTATTCTAGTCTTGTAGCATAGCTCACAATAGTGAAAGAACTGTGAATGGCTGCAGGATCTGAGCCTTGTTTATTACATTTCTATTGCATTTGTTTTTCTTTTTGCATTTTCCTTAGTCTGGGAACCTTAGTCCTGTAGTATCTCTCACAATAGTGAGATCATTGTGAATTGGTGCAAGATCTGAGACTCATATATACACTTAAACTGCATTCTTACTGTTGACTGATTCAATTCCTCTGTCCTATAATATGTGATGAATTGTGCAGCAGTGGTTTGCAGTCGCCTGTACAGAAGCAGGCACCAAGATTTGTAATTTTCCATATAAAACTTCCTCTGCTATTTTGTCAAGTATCTAGCTGAGTGTAGAGCAGCTAGTTTGCCCGCTGAGAAGCATTACCCCCAACGGCGTTGTTTTAGACCAATCCTAGACCTCTCCTCCCAGTCCATCATCTCCAAATCCCAATTACAACACCCACAGATCATAAAAAAATAGGATCTACAGCCATAGTTGTGCACTTTCTTACTGTCTCTGTAGCCAGCCTGGTGGAAATGGGCATCCTGAGACACTGCAGCAATTAGCTCCAGTTTCCTGACAACCACCTTATTCCTAAGTAGATTGACACAGTATGTTGCAGATGCAATTACAGTATGTTTTGGAGGCAAAGCTCTTGCATACACACACCGATATCTCCAAGCTAGTGCCAGTAACACACACACACTGCACCTACTAAGGATCACATGCATAAACTCACATATGCTGAGGCTCTAAATGGATCTACCAAAACATCAAAGGCCTCCCATACACTACCCTCAGCAACCTCCCAAACACTCTACAGAGGCAACACTCTTCAGAACACATACGTATACATCTCATGATGTCTCAACCTCTAAGCCCTTAAGGCAAACTGCCACACAACCCAATATACTGATCACTGAAGACTCTGTTATGAGCCACATGGCTCCTTCACCTGGCTGAACAAGGAGACAGTCACTAAGAGTTGACTGTCAGGAGCAAGGATCCCCCAGATCACACAAGCAGTCAGGATATTAAACCATAAGTGTCAGTATGACTTTGTCTTACTCTATGCAGAGGTGTAAATGACCTGAGCCATACCTCCCTGGACTATATGAAAGGACACATAATAGAGCTTTCATATTATATGTCCCAGGCAGGTATAAGCCTAGCACTGAGCAGCATTCTACCTTCTCCAAGGATAATACCACAATATAAGCAGAATATAATTGACTTTAACAATTGGCTTAGTTGTGTCATTCTAAGGGGGTTCAATTTTTGTCAGATTGGGAGGACATGACTGACAGACCATACTATTTTACTAGGGATAGTCTGCACCAGTAGGCTTTCATGTATTGGCCAGAACATTATCTACCCCTATATTGCCTTTTTAGGCAATGCAAATCTTATAATACTTAACAACATTGTAAATGCTATGTAAGATAAACTAAAGGTGTTACTGCTCAGTGCTAGGAGTCTCAACAAGAAGCTACCCTCCTGGAAGTTCTTCTCACCCTGGAAAGTGTTGACATCTGTGCAGTTACAGAGACATGGTTTAAAGCTATGGAAGGCACCCCAGTACTACAATTCTATTGTGGCTTCCACACATTTAGACTAGCTACCATATGAGCAGTGAGAAGAGGTGGAGGTGTACCAATCTATATAAAAAATAAGCACACTCAAGACTGGTCAGACAATATGACATGCTTGAGCTACTCCATGTCCAACTAACCTTAGGTAAAGTCCAATAATATATCCTTGCTAGCTCTAGGTCCCAGACTATGACTCAGGATAACCATACCACATACTTGATTGTACTGAAGTCACTCATAATTCACCCCAGTACCATATTCATGAGTGATTTCAACTATTCCACCATAAACTGGGATGCATAAACAACCACAAGCATGCAGGCTAAAAGATTCCAAGATTTTGTCAATGCAAGCAGCCTGGAACAGCTAAACTGCACACCTACTAGAAGTCCAAATATCCTGGATCTGCTACTCATAAATATGACCAAATGTTGCACCCCGCCCACGTAATGTCTTCACTGGTCAGATCAGATCACAATGTGGACACCCTTGAAATAAGAAAAAGGCTAAACTCTCAGCAAACCCCAGAATCTTTAAGAACTTTTCCAAGGCTAATTACCTCCTATTAAGTGATTGCATAACTAAATTCCAACCCCCCCCCCCAAACTCAGAGAACATGGTGGCCTATACAGAAGTGTTTACAGAAACTCTATGCAAACATGTAAATAACTCCATAGAAACAGCAGGAATAAACCAAAATAAATTTGGGAGAAACACCAATAACATTGTCCCTTGGTGGACCCCCAGTATAAAAAGGTTGTACAACAAAAGAAAGAAAAGCCTTATCACAAATAGAAAGAACTATGCCCAAAAGACAAAAAAACCTCCCTCAACTCAGGGAACTAACCAAGTCCTCCAAAGCCAACTTCAAAGCAAAAATAGCCTCCAAGGCTAAGGATAATATAAGGCATTTTTTGGTTACATTCACAATCTTAAAAGGAACACCCAACAGTGTGCTGAACTAATAGTAAATGGAACTTCCTGTACTGAACCAGGGAATATGGCAAATTTGCTGGCAGAAAATTTAATTTCAATTTCACCCCCATCACCTCCCAGTTCCCTTCCACAGGAAACACTTTCTACCATTTCTCCCCAACTGCCATTAAAGAACTTGTCCTCACTACACTCTACAAAGCTAAAAACACTGCATAAACAAGTCCTCACAATATCCTAGGATGCTCCTAAATAACTTGAAACATGACCTGTCAGACCCACTAAAGGTCTCTGTTCAACCACAGCCTCAACACAGACTTCAACCTTAGGGAATGGAGGACTGCAAAAATCATTCCTCTACATAAAGATGGACCATCAACAGATCAAGGAAACTGCAGACCTGCATTTTTGACTAGTCTTTTATATATGGCCATGGAAAAAATTATTGTTGACCTGATAAATAAATACATAGGAAATATTCAAACACTGGACCCATCTCAGGTCATTTTTTTCAAAGACAGGTCAAGCATACTAAACTTGGTGGACTTATTCTAGAAGGTCATTAGAGCCATGGATAAGGGCAAAACAGTAAATACTGCCTACCTTGACTAGGCAAAGGCATTTGACATAGTAACTCATCTCATAATGCAGACAAACTCACAAATTTAGACATAAATCCCCATGTCACCCGGTGAAGTCAAGGAAAATACAGAGGGCCTCTGGCTGACCAAATTTGTTGATGACTGCAAGCTGGGTGCAATCACTGAATCCCACGGAGATGTAGATATCCTCCAGGAGGGCCAGACACAGACAAATAATTGTTAGTAAAATCCTGGTCTAAGACTCAACACAAAAAATGCATAATCATACCTTTGGAAAGACGACCACTCCTGCAAATTACAACTTTGATGACATGCCCCTAAAAGTAAACCAAGTGGTAAGGGATTTGGGAACTCATGCTGACAATAACCTGAACTTTGATCAGCATGCATCCAAGGTAGTGAGAAAATATTTCTATGTGACACAACTTATAAGTAAGGGCACGGCATTCAGATCTAAGAAGATCATAGTTCCACTATACTCAGCCCTCATTAGACCAATAACTGAATACAGTGCACCCTTCAGCATGTAATTGGCTAGGCATTTGCAAACAGCTGGAGCAGCCACAGACAGTCCTCACTAAAAGAATAAAGAGTGTAAATAATGAGTCCTATGTGGATCGCATCAAAGCACTGTCCCTCTACTCAGTTTCCTATAGACTTCTGAGGAGCTAGCTATGCCTGACCTCCAAGACAGTCTCTAAACCAGCTCCAGTGATTTGCTACGCATTCACAAAACAAACAGCACTACAATTAGCTGATTTAGGTATCTAAACCTCATCTGTGACATAAACAAAACACATTGGAGGGACAGGTTTGCATCTCAAAAATTGCCCCGTCTCTGGAGAAGACTCACTATTCATGTGAAACAGAGCTCTTCCCTTACTCTATTCAAATGCAATTTAGACCAATGGATGTAAAATCAGAAATTCACCCCTGCTTGTCACCTGTAGCCCTTATGGACAGGAGAAGTTTGTAGATGCAGTAAGGCACAGGCATACACCAAAACCATTCTAGTCCATGGGTACTGATAATTGGGAAAACTGGGGCATTAAAAAGGCTCTACAACCGTTAGCCTTGTAACCTCCTATGATCTTGTATATACATTTCCACTCTGTAGAAATATTTACTGAGGGAGGGTAAAACCACAATGTTCACTCACTTTTAAGCTAAACATTTGCTTTGCCACACAATGACAAGGCCATCCATTCAAATATGTCCTGCCTCACAGTTGCAGTATGACTTCTGGCTAATACATGGTTCTATAGACTGCGGACAATAGATAGGGGTTCAAATCTGGCAATATAGAAGTAATGTACGTGTGTACTGCACCACTGGCAGACATGACTGCATTACTCAACAGAGGACAATATGGTTGACTCATACTTATGTGAACAGTAACATTGCTAAAGGTTTTCTTTTCCTTCGCATACATTTTAGGAGATATTTGACCATTCTAAAATAACATCAGACCTTGAAGTGTTTGCTCTCACACACCTCTATTATGAAAGGCAGCTTTCTTATATGAATTAGATAAAAATAAGTGGACAAGTTAATTCTGAATGGAATATATACCAATCCTATACAAATTTTACAGATTGGTAGAAAAATACTTTTTAAAAGTTATGAAGTAGTGGTTAAATGCATGTTTTATATGTACATATTTATGGAGTGGTATTTTGAATTTGTATGGAAAAAGTAGAAAAAAATGAAATCAAAAACTGGAGACCTATAGTACTGACAATGCCGATTACATGATCTTTATGAAAGTAATTCAGAAGAGAATGGAAAGTAAATTGAAAAATATTATGGAAAATGGTATATATAGTTTAAAGGGGAAAGGATCCCAGGAATTGTTATTTATGGTAAGAGACATTTTAGATGATATTATAAACAGGAAAGAGGAGATAAAGCTCATGATACAAGTCTTAACTATGGCATTTGGTATAGTAAGACATGAATTTCTGTGGGCAATTGTAAGAGACTATAAGATTAGTGAGGGAATTAAGAATGTTTGTTGTTCAGCAAATGACAAAAATAAAGTAAGAATTTTAGTGAACAGATGGTTAAGCACGGAAATAGATATAAAGAATGAGATATGTCAAATATGTCCCATGAGTAGTATACTATTTGCCTTAGTTATGGATGTATTAGTTAGAGATGTAAATGTAGATATGAAAGATGCCACTTATACTACTAATGAAGGGATAAAAATTCCACTTACTTTGACTTATGCAGATATTATACTCTTTATGAAAAACAGGATGGTTATGGTGTTTACCTTACAGACACAAGGTACAGGGTTCAATTCTCACATGGGGTAATGTGCTAGGCTTAAAATGGCCACAAGGGCAGTTAGTTTATTGGGAGGGTGGCCTAATGGCTAAGGTGTTTGCCTTACAACCACAAGGTGCAGGGTTTGAGTCTCATAAGGGATAATTAGCTAGGCTTAAAATGGCTCTCAAGGGCAGTTAGCCTAGTACTAATCTATGAACCTATTTAAATATGTTATTTATGTGAATGCTTAAACATAACAGGCACAACTTTAAATAAAGACAAGAGTAAAGGACTGTGTTGGGTATCAGATTTACAGGGAAAATGTAAGTGAGGAACAATGGAAAAGAATAATAGATGACAAAAAGGAACATTTTATTTTTTGGAAAACATGTAAGTTATCTTTTAATAAAAAGTTTAATTTGGTTAATTCAGTTATATAGAAAAGATTTTGTACTAAGCAAGTATTCATATGTTGCCAATAATTTATGAAAAAACAATACTACAAGCATTTTTTCTTTTATGTGATGCTAGAAACTGAATCCAATGAAGAGAGGAGTCTTATATATGGATACGGAAGATAGAGGTTTAGGATAAATAAACTCACTGGTATATTCTGTTTCACTTGAATTTGTATAGAGTTTTGCTTTGGATAAATGATAAAATACTAAATCAATTAAAATGTAAATTTGAGTGACATTGGAATATGTCAAAAAATCAGTAGAGGAAAAGGATGTATAAATGATGAAATGAGATATTATTGAGAAAACATTTTTTATGGAAAACAAAAATTGATAATGAGAGTAAAGTATAGTATAAAAATATCATGATAAAATATTATTATATTAATCCCTGGGCTGATTTAATGAATGAAAAAGCTAACATTATAAATGATCAAAAAGTGTGGTGTAATCATAAATTGGAATGTCAAGACTTTTTTATAGGTATTAGTGGTTAATAAATTACCATTAAAAGGAAACATTGCATATAAGGCATTAGTGGTTAATAAATTACCAGTAAAAGAAAAAAATGCATATAAAAAAAATAAGTGAAAGAGTCTATATATAAATCAAATGGTCGTGGAAAAAGGATTGGGGATCTAATAAGGACAACGATGAAATTCAAACAATAAAGGAAAGTAAAATAATTATGACTGTATAATAATACAGGAAATCCATGGAAAATTGTGCACTATATAAATTGTAAATATATAAATATGTAATTTTGCGATTAATATTTTAAACAAAGGACTTGTACTCTTTTTTAGAGGTGCTATGGGATCTTCTATATCTACCTCAACTATCAACAGTTCAGGTAGATGTTTTCTTACTTTAATATCTCCTCTAAAGGATAACACACTCAGGAGTGCACCAACTCCCTATGCTGCACTGCAGTCACAGCAATCAATCTTCCTGGTGTAGGAACAGAACTCAAAACATTCTGCACCCAATATGAGTGTGTTACCTGCTGTGCTACTAATCTCAGGTGAATGTTTTACTGTGGACAGTGTTTGATATGTAAAGATGTGATGGGATAGGCAATACTATATTTATTAATGTGGAACGTTTGAATGTATGGACAATATTAATTGTAAGACAAATGTAATAAACCATGACTCCTGTTGTAGTTGTAAACCATCCAAAGGGTGTATCATCCAAACTAAAAGCCTTGCAAAATTGGAAGATGAGATCATTTTTCAATGCAGTATGAAACAATGGGTCTTTTTTATTGCAATGCTTTTGAATGACAAACATAGAGGAAGCTATAATTACTTACAATACCGTTTACTTTATGCACTTAACATTGAACAAAAGGTACTGATTTTAAAATTACATTAAAATAACTGAAAGACAATATTATGTTTAAATACAAAGGTGTTCCTTAGGGGTTAAAAACTGATATAAAATAAGAGTAAGTTACAGTGAGGTAAATCCATTTATTCAAATATATAGCAAAAAGATGGTTTGTGTTGAAACACTACTTTATTTTTTTTTTTCCAATAATTCTTTTATTTTCAATAATATGAAACAATGCATACAGCAAGAATGAAAAAACATTGTAGTAGTGAACATTAAAATGAGGCGTTGAATAATTACAGAATATAATAAGTATCCAAACAATTTAACATAGATATAAGAGAGGATAAAAATAAAGCATTGTCAGTGATAAAACCAAACAAACTATTATATAATTTACAACATAATCTGCACTACAATAATAAAGCAAAAAAAAAAAAATCAGGAAAAATATTAAAAGAATTATCATTGGTTCTCCACAAGTCTAGATGTACTCCTGAGGAGTTATTCACTAAGAACTAAATCTAAAAGTTTCTTCCATAGTTTACTAAAATAGTTTTGGACCTTTTATAATGAATTTATGGGCAGAAATATGTTTGTGAGCCATTTCTTTGAATTTTCCCCAACTAAGTTTGAACCAATTGCTAGTGATGTATAGTTTAATAAGTGAACATTTTGATACTTTGGAGGAATGTGAAGAATAGCTTTTCCCACGAGAGAGTGGAGGTGTAATAACCCATTTTTCCAGACGCGGACTTTCAGAGAACACCAGAGTTTGTAAGAATGCTTGCAATACCACATAATGTGAAGCAAGTCCTTGGATAGGAACAACAGGTGCAGGAGGGAGATGAATTGGCGTTAAATTTATTAACAGTTACAGGAGTATAATAAGCGTTGTTGTTTAGCATCATTTGTGTATATAGGAGTTTTTGAAAAGGCTCTAAAGTAGATTTTATAGCTGAGAGTTTTGATCCTCTGTAATGGTAGGGAAAGATCATGTTAGTCAGTTTTTGAGATTGCAGAAATAACTTCAACTAGTTTGTTTAATTTCTAGTTGTGCCAGTATAGTTTCTCTTAGTTGTCGAAGAATAACTGCGTATTTTTATTAGTACCCAAGATTAACCGTGGTAAAGTGTTTGAGAATTACATTGTTAATTTTAAGGTTTGGGTTCTGATGCAACGGTTGAAGAAGAGGTAGAAATCTTTCCAGATTGATATCTTTAATAAGATTTTGAAAAGCCTGATTTTATGTTTCAGAGATAAATTACAGTTGTTCATAGAAGTAATAGATAGAAAGGGAATAGCCTGAGAATTTTGTTAGATATAACATGTTGATACCAAATTCTAACCCAGGCTGGATAATGCGTTTGTGTTTTGATGTTAAAATTTGAGATAGACCAAACCCTAATTGAGCAGATAATTTTGTAGTATAATTGGAAGTTCGGAAGACTTAGCCCCTTTTGATTTAGGGAACCAAATGAAACCAGCTAGTTCTTTGTTGATTTTGGAGAAAAAATTATTATAAACTAACACATCCAAAGCATTGAGTTGAAATAGAAGTCTAGGTAGGATATTCATTTTCACAATAGCAAATTCATATGCTTCCATCTTTGTAGATCTTGTTGTATATTAGACCATGTTTTAAGTAAATTATTTTGAAGCATAGAGGCTTGATTATGTACAAAATGGATACCTAAATATTTAAGGCTATATGTTATTAGGAAGGAGGATAAATAAAATTATGGGAGTTGGGGTTTATGAGAATTTATCGAGAATTTGGGTGACTGAAAATATAAATTGAGAGTAATATAAAGAAAGAAAGGCTCAATAAAAATAAAAAAGGAAGGGTGGGCACCCTTGTCATTAGTGATCAAAATTGGCTCAGATCTCTGTTGTAAAGGTAAGTTTGAGAATTTGTATAAAGTGTTCTAATCATATCCGAAAAGGAATTAGGTACACTGAAATGGGACAAGGTGCAAACAGAAAATCACTCATAAAACCAGCTTGGTCAGGGAGATTAAGGACGAGAACTTTTTTAATCTACTTGCTAATATAGCAGCAAAGATCTTAATGTCAACATTTATTAACGGATTGGTCTGTAATTGTGAGGATCTGCTTTTTTTAATAGTAAAATAGTTTTCGAGTTATTCCAATGTATATCAGTAATACCCTCTTTAATAATATAGTTAAAGACTTTCAATAGTATGGAGGAGGTATTTGTGCAGAAAGCTTTGAAGAAGTTAGTATGATGACCTGGACTTCTTGAATGTCGAACGGGCAGATAAAGGAGATTTGATTAGTTTTAAGAGGAATTTAATAGAATTAAGAAAAGACTCCATCTGAGGCTTTAGAGTATCACATTTATGATAGATATCTGAGTATTATTTCAGTATCTGATTTGTATATTTTCCTGGTATTGAAGGGTAGATATTCTAGGAACACCATTATTATTTTTAGTATTCTTGCTAAGGTTCTTGAGGGAATTTGTGCCCATTCAGAATATGTTGCAATAAATTTCTGTTCCTGAAAGGAATAATTCTGTGAATGAAGTTCATATAGATCTTCGCATTGATCAGTTCTACAGTTTGTGAGTCAGGGATAGTCTCTGTTTTTCCAGAAGGATAGAGTATTTTCTTTTTCATGTTAAGCTTTTGCTTGGCTAATCAGAAAACCCCATTTCAGCCTTGCATGCCCAATGTATGTCTGAATTTGGGACTCTGTGATATTCAAATCAAGATCTATTAACATGTTTTTTTTTAATTATATCTTTATTATTTAGTAAATTATTGTTAAGGGTCCAGTTGGCAAAAGTAAAATCAGGTGTAGTGAACCTAATTATGAGAGAGATTGCATGATCAGAGAAGCATCTGGGCTCGATATTAAAAGTATTTTTAAATTTGGATAAGGGTCTGAGATTAAGACCATGATTTGTGACAGTTGGAGTAAAGGTATATAGATTTTCCTTTATTACTAAGGTAATAGTGTCTATAAGATTAAAATCAGATATAAGCTCATCTAATGCTATAGAAGCTTGAAAGTTGTAAGAGGATGATTTGCTATTCCAGTCCCCACCTACAATGAATAAGTGATTTGGAAATGAGTTCAGTATGTCTGTTGTTGTGAGCATGGACCATACAGATTTAAAAACATAACTGGTTTATCGAGTCTGGTAGAGTAGATGTAAAGTAACACCATCTGATTTATATTCATTAATAGTTTCCTGGAATTGTTTCTTAATTATGATACACCTTCGAATTTGTGCTATCACCAGCTATTATAGACCTAATCCATTTTTTTTTTACTTCCCACTCAGAGATTTAAAAACAAGGTGTAATAGTAATTTTTTTTTGCAGTATTTTGTAAGCCATTTATATTCCAAGAGTCAATGGACCAGGTCATGGGCGTTAATAGGCACATGATATAATTAGTATAATTAAAAATGTATTTTGTGTTGAGAAGAGTCTACCCTACGGAGATGGAGGCTCTTTAACAGCAAAACAGTTGAATGTAGAGGAAAAGAAATAACCCGGTGCCTACCAACCCCTTAAGTGAAGAAGTATATAGACAAACCAAAAACAACTTATATACAAAGAAACTCTCATCCAAATTATCAGACCAGATGCACATAGAGCACTTTCATGTACAGTAAGCCTGACCTAAAGTATATAAATATATATCTGTAAGCCTGAACAGTTAAAACACAGTGTATACAAAAAAGAAACTCTATGAATACCATACATAACATATTTGTTAATCAGCAATTGTAAAATGTAATCACAACCGTAATACTGTAACATTGGCATATCACTAAAATCTTGATAAACTTATCTAGTAGTAAAATGTGTTACTAGAGATTATACCCAATTAAAAGAGGTTGTGACTGTTTAGTTAATGAGCTGCACAGTGTAAATACTTATGAAGCATGTTGAATGAAGATAAGTTTACACTGAACATATTCCAATAATAACAGAGCTATTTATAAACTCAATTCAGATTAATATTTAAATGAATCTATTATAACCATCTAATATCAAATAATCTGTATGTAAACATGTCTTTCTTTAATACCCATTTCTGTGTTAATGGTTATAAATGTTTATAAAAGCTGTTAGCTACAACTATTACAGTAAAACAGTAAGACACTAAAGGTATGTATGCAAAAATCCCACCCCAGTGTCCTTTGTAGTAAAACAAACAAATATTATTACAAAGAAAAGAAAATAAGTATTTTTATACTGAAAATAGATTAATTTGCACTGACCAGCTGCACTACATAACAGTTTAGCTTATTGTAGTATGTGCTTATGCCTTTAAACTGCATATTTTGTACATACTGGGCAAGGGACTCTGATCAGAAGCCCTAACAACAAGACATATGGAGTATAGCAAACAGTATGCAGGGTTTTTTTGGATCTGAAGAGACTGTTTTAAACAGTCCAACATCTTTAAAACACTGGACTGTGTAGTTGAAGCCTCCGTGAGTAGATTACAGTTAAGAGAAGTACATCTTTGTGAGTTTATGCTAGTTGAAAGCATTTGAAACCTAATGTTTCTCTTGATGAGGTCTGTTTTGTCTGCTCTCTTTAATGGAGACGGTAAATTCTCTCAATTATAATAATGTTTGTTCCATGTTCTGAATGTAAAACTGATTCAAATATTTGCTTTGTTATAAAGCAGGCCTTGTCTTATTAGAAAGCTTCAAGATCTGTAAGTTTTGACTGCAGATCTGACAAGTCAAGTGTGTCTACCCTGTCCACAATTTGATTGATAGATTTTCCTATGGTTGAAAGTTGTTCCGAGAAACTTTGTATAGCTGAGTGGATGGGCTGAAGCCTGTTTTAGTTCTTCCAGATCTTCTTTACTTGTGTCACTTTTGAGGATTCAGTATTTTGTTTATTTGTTCTCTGCCTTTTGAAAGAGCGGTGAAAAGCTTTGTTTGAGTATCCATTGTAATAGAGTCATTTGTTGTTTTAATCTGCCTAGCCATGAGGTACAGACAGCAGTGAGAAAAAGAAAACCACTGTGAGAGAGCCAGAGAAGATGAGGTTTTATTTTCCCACTTCCAAGGTAATGCAGATATGAAGGTATAGCAACTCTTTTTGAAGTAAGTATATCCTAAGAAAAGTATTTGAGGTGAGGAGCTCTGTGCATAAGCTGTTCACTAGTCGACCACCATTTTGGAATCCCGTTGAAACACTACTTTAAAAATGTGAGGAATTAAATGGAGTTTGAATTGTATTGGATGGTTATATAAATTACATTATTTTTAAGCAAGATAAATTTGTGATTTGGACATTTGCTCCCATATAACTACACCCAATATCAGGAAGGAAAATGCAGAGCAGATAGAGGGTTATATGAAAGTTATAAAACAAAAATTTTTATCTGTACATATTTTATAATGCTTTACTTTATTGTTGAATCAATTTCATTGTTTTTCCTTTTGTGGATACCTGTGATTTTTCTTCAATGGAATGGTAACAAGACAAAGCTTGAAGACGTCTGTCCTGATAAATTTCTACTTAATCACCACAAATTATGAATTATATAACTTATTTTTTCATCTCAGAACCACTATATTACCAAAAGCAGGCACTATACCACACTGCCCAATGAAAATTAAAGCAGAAGTGCATTGTCATCAATTGTGCTTGTAGTCCACATAACATAAGCATATCAATTCATTTACTTCTACTCCATTGTGTTCTTCCAGTACTGAGGCCTTGCCATACATTCCTCCTAAATGATAAACATTTACCCAGATTCTGAAAAGCTTGCACGGAGTGCAAGATTGGTCCAGGAGCCCACACAGGCAATATGTCTGCCGTGCAATCCAGGAACAGCCTGCAGGGGCGTGCATGAGCACTCCTGCATTAATCTTGCATGGACTAAGCCCTGGTATGCAAATCACCCAATTTGCAGGTGAAATCCATGCAAATGAGGTGATCTTGCAATCCAGGAAGCTTGCAATAGTCCGTGCAAGACTAGTGCTATCTGTAGAAATGTACTCGGTTAGTACCGAGTACATTTCTGCAAAATCCAAAATGGAGCTATGACAGCTGCAAATAAAGGCTGCATATCATTGAGGAAGCATTCCAATAGACAAGTATAAGGCCATTGGCATTGCAAACAATATAAAAAAATCAACTTTTATTTTTTATTAGCCAGTCTCAGCTGTTTAAGCATAGGGCAGCGGGGCACAAATGGGATCGGGGGGGATAATAAAATAAACCTAAAATAAGCATTCTAACTAAAATCAGTATTCTGCCATGCAAGTCAATGGCAGGCAGAAGACAACCTGGCCAGTGAGTAGTGGCTGACAAGGGGGGTGGGGGCTCAGTGTGACACATGCAACTATGCATTAGCAGGCAATCCTATGCAAATGAGGGGAAGGATAGTGAATTCCAGTTTTCCCCAGTATGTAAGTCAGTTCCCAACAGTGTAAGAGTATGAATATCTGGGTGCAAGCCTAGGAGGTAGGTGACATCATGGCAGGGGGTGTCAGGCATACTGTAAGCAGATTGGAGCCCTGTGGCTTGGTTTTGCTCCTAGCTTAGCACAGCTAAGCTAGAGGGGTGTGTCGAACCCTGCCTAGCACTCTTTACAAAGTGTAAGCAGGTGTCGGTGCCATGCATCAGGTTTTACAGGAAGAAAAAAGAACTTAAACAAGGAAATAGCAGCAGTATGCACATTTGAGCACTCTGTTTGTGCAGCGTGCACACGGGCTTAAACAGGGAGGCAATGGGAAGGGAAAACAGCAGTAGGAAGGTATTCAAGGAGAACTAGCATAGCTGGCAGGTGAAATGTATCAGAATCAGCCAATTACACAGGCAGCAGACCAGCTCAGCCCAGAACACTACTATAAACTAAGCAAACAGCTTCCCCTCTGGTTTTTCCCACACTCTAGACCACCGGTGTATACAAGCAGAGAAATTGTAACAAACAAACCTACAAAATGAGAAGGACTGCAGCAGGCAACATAGAACATCATGTGCAAGAGGCTGAAGGTGGTGAGGATGTGAATGCTGCCAAACGACCCACAATGAGGAGACGGAGAAGAGTATACAGACTCAGGGTAAGCTACCAGGGACTACATGAGCAGGAGATAGGGGAGCACTATAGGATGGACAGAGACCTCCTACAGCAAATTGTTGAGCTATGCCGGCCATACCTGACGCACCAAACTGACCGAGGAAAACCCATCCCAGTGGATACCAAGGTATGTGTAGGCCTAGGTATACTAGCCACAGGTACCTCCCAAAGCACAACTGGGGATATCATGGGGATCTCACAGGCATCAGCATCCAGAGTAATCCACCAGTTCCTGGATGCCATGTCAGCACATGCCAGTGAGCACATATATTTCCTCAACACCCGTGAGGTGTTGACCAGCAATATGTGTCTCTTCCACCAAATAGCATAATACCCTGGGGTAGTGGATGCTATAGACTGCACGTACATATACATCAAAGCACTACCCTGTGAGCAGGGAAGGGCCTACATCAACCACAGGGGCATCCCCTCTATCAACTGCCATGTCATTTGTGATGCCCTGGGCATTATAATGAATGTGTGTGCTGGCTGCCCTGGAAGCTATGACGATTCCCACATATGGCATCTGACGCAGCTGTACCAGAGATTTGCCATTGAAGACATCCCCTACGGTCACCTAGTGCAGGATGCTAGGTACACACTGGAGCTGTGGTTGATGACACCCATCAGAAATGCACACACACCTGAACAACAATGCCATAATGAGGCACACACACAGGCCAGACATATAATAGAGCATGTGTTTGGGATGCTTAGGTCATGGTTCCTGTGTCTGGATATATCCGGTGGAGCCTTGCAGTATTCACCAGCTACATGTACTCAAATTGTTATGGTATGTGCTATGCTACACAATGTGATCCTGTGGAAACAGCTGCAGCAGGAAGAGCATGGGGCAGGGCCACGCAGCCCCCCACCAATGCCAAGGCCTGCATAGGCACAAGAGTGACCCAGAGGAGAAACAACCTGAACCTGCCCCAGTAGGCAGAAAGAGGCATGCCCAGTATGCCCTGGCCTTGGAAAAGAGGCAACGCATAGCACATGCACTGACACAGTAGGGACCCAGGGAATGACACAAATATGACACTATCTGTGCTCAACCATGTATAAGGATTGTACTATGTGCATCTGACATAGGCAGCCCTCCAGCACCATCCACAAGTCTGGCACACCCTCAAGGTAAGTCAATCAACCTACCAATTGCTGAATGGAGTAGAATGTGTTGTTACCTGTAGCTATCGTATGGATGTGAGCATGCAAGGGAATTGGGTGGCTGAATGTTATGGCAGCAGACAGTAGACACCCATAGTGGCACCATGACATCTGCAACACATACTGGAGTCACCATAGTAGCCAGTAATACACAGGGTGACAAAACTAACTGCAGGAAATGTGCTCAGTGACATGTGTGTCCATATGAACCACACATGCCAGTCAGGATGGTTCACATACCCAACAACAGTCTCAGCCAGCAGGACAGGTGTAGACAAATACAAACAGAACCTGTGCCATGGCCTCAGAATGATGGTTATGGTTAACCTTCCCCCCAGGCCTACACAGAGAGACTACAGCAGGGCATGCAGTGGGATGTTAGTTCTCAAGGGTAGGGAGTCATACAATAATATGTAGGGCAACCAAAACTATGATCTATAGTACACTGGTATGCCTCTAGTCAGCATGATAGTTAGCAATACAGAATGAAATGGAGTACCTGACATACCAGTACCATCACAGCAAATGTGTACAAGTTTCACGTGTGCCCCTCACATCCTACATAGTAATGTAATAACAGTCAGGTGTGCCACCCCTCTCCTGTGTAGAAATGTAGAAATAGTCAGGTGTGCCCCCTCATCCTACATAGTAATGTAATAACAGTCAGGTGTGTGTCCCCACTCCTGTGTAGAAATGTAGAAACAGTCAGGTATGCCCCCCTTGCTATGCAGAAATGTAGTAACAGTCAAAGCCAAATGATCAATGGATACCCTGCAGAGACAGCATGCTACCTGTTGGTGTACAACACAAAGGTCAGCACTGCAGCACAAACTACCTGGACATGATCCACAAGTTCAATAAAGACAGCCATACTGGGCATGCTCACACACTTAGAGAAATGAAGGCAAGAAGGCAATGTCAGTCAACAACATACTGAAAGGTCATACTGGGCATGCTTACACAGACAAATGAAGGCAATGTCAGTCTACAACATACTGAAAGGTCATACTGGGCATGCTTACACACTTAAACACATGAAGGCCATGACTGTAAACACCAGTGGACCAGACATATCTTGCAGTTGCAGTTGTTAGTGCAGACACTCATCAGTATGCACCACTCATGCCTTGCACACACAGTGGATAGGAATACAGACATATATGTCAGGACAACACACTATAATAAGCTAAAGGTAGATGTACATAGATGTGTGGTAGAGGGTGACTGTGACAAGGGGCCATTCAGGCCTCTCCCACCCAGCACACAGCCAAAGAGCCCCAAACACATGAGGTGCAGATGTCACTCACTGCAGATACTAGCCACCAGTATCTGTCAGCATTACAGACTATGTGGTGCACGTGCCAGCTATGCAACATGACAGTACAAGGAAGTAGTCATCTAGCAGCTGTATACATGTACCTGTGACATATGACCCTGTGTGTGCCCACATGTGGTGTGTCACCCCTAGATGAATGGGTTATGGTCCATGCACACACCGCCCTCCCCATAGCCCTTTTATGACCAGCCTACTGAGGTCATCCAATGTGAAATACACCTTTGGGAGAATTGTATCCCAGTAATCTCTGTTGTATGTCCTGTAACTGTGTACTGCTGTAGTGTGATGTAGAGCTGTGGTAGGGTTCCTTCCCCACTCATGGCAGTTCTGGATGGTTTGTGTATGTTTCAATGTCTGTGCACGGAGCAATGCATTATAGGCTAGTCACACTCAGTACATTTCAAATAGCCTACTTTGGCAATCCTGCTGATGCCATTCATTGTGAAATACACCTTTGGGGAAGATATTTTCTAGTAATTCCCGTGGTGTTCTATGCTATAGTGTGATATAGACTTCTGTTAGGGGTTCTATACCCACACATGTTGGTTGTGGATGTTTTGTGTGTATCTCACTGTCTGTGTAGGGAGCAATGCAGTTTAGGCTAGTCACACACAGTACATTTAAAATGGCCTACTTTGGCAATTCTGCTGATGTCATTCATTGTGAAATACACCTTTGGGGAAGGAGCTCTCTAGTAATCCCTGTGGTGCATCCTATAAAAACTCTATGCTGCAATGTGATATAGACTTCTGTTAGGGGTTCTATACCCACACATGTCAGTTGTGGATGTTGTGTGGGTGTGTTACTGTCTGTGTAGAGAGTAATGCATTTTAGGCTAGTCACACTCACTACAATTTGAATGTCCTACTTTGGCAATCCTGCTGATATCATCCAATGTGATATATACCTTTGGGGAAGGAGTTCTCCAGTAATCTCCATGGCACATACTATAACCACATAGTGATGTAGTGTAATAAACTAGTTAGGTAGGGATTCTACTCCCAGACACGACAGGTGTGTGTGCATTTTCATGTGTGTGTGTTTGTAACACATGTGGTTGTGAGTGTGTGACACATGTGGCCAATGTGGAGTGGGTTTTGTATATTTCCTTATATGGTGGCCCTGCTATATATCACAATGTCCACCATACAGGGATAACAGATGTGAAATAGCTGAGAGGCTGGGGTGCAAAGCCATAACCCGACATGTGACATCAAGGCCAGGCAATCACAGTTAGCAACCCCAGTATTACCCAGAGCACACTTTCAACACATGTCTCATACACACACACACACAAACATGCCTAGGCAACAGTCAATATGTGGGTAGTACACTGCATATTGGCCACTGATAGTAACTATGGGGTGATAGCTGTGTGCTACAGAGGGCATGGCACCCTGTCTATCTGTCCAATATGCACATACATGCAGACAGTGTACCTTCCCCATGTTCCCCAATGGGCACCTAAAACGCCTGTGGTACCATCACATGTGACCCACAAAGGACATAGCATGCCTGACAACATGCCCTGTATTGACATATGCCACAGACATCAGGGAATGCCATTAGCATGCTATCAATTTAAGTGCAGGGTAAACGTGCTGCCCATTACCAGTTCCCGCCACAGGTGGGCAAGACTGGCACATCTGATGATAATCTGTGTTCACAACATGGGCCAGACAATCCAGGTACAGTTCCACATGTCACTGTACATGCATGTGGGAGGTGTGCACCTCCCAGACACTGTCCATGTCATGGACTAAGGAACACATGCATGGGAAGTGATGCACAGCACTGGCCACACACAATAGTCACCCAGGTGACTGGATGGGGGATACAATACCCACCTGTGTGGGAAAATGCAGACATTACAGCATGAGCCACAATGCAGACCATGGTCATGTGGCCTGATGCCAAGTTATACCGGCACAGGTGACCACCACACACCCGTGCAGACATGTACCCATGCATGTCAGTACTGGCACCCTGTATGTTTTTGTGTGTGTTATATGGTGTGTATGTTCACATCCACACTCCCTACAACCACCATGGGAATACTGAAACATATTGTCTGATGTCAGACATCTACCCATACCCTTGCCCATACAACCCCCGTATGACCCATGTGGTGCATGTGATACCTGCACAGTGATGTTTTGTGGCAATCCCACTACTGATGAGTTGTAATCCTGGCCCTGCCAAGAGTGTTAATGTGTGTGTGTCCCTGTGAAAGTGTGGCTGTGTTGATGCTGGCACCTGTTCATGCGGACAAGCACATGTACGTCACCTACCATAGAGCTACCGTATCCCTGTTGCAGATGTCAGTCACCATCACAGTGGGCTACAAAACAGGTAACCCATGTGGTGTATCCAATAACTGCATAGAACTGTGATAGTACTACATAGTCATCAGAGTTTGATACCCTGTGCTTGTAGGTGTGTGACACAAACATTCTTGGGTTTTACTGTCCCACCACTCCCTGACTTGTCTTTGCCTCTGTCTGCCTCTCCCACACCCTCTCTGGTGGATTTGGAGACCTGCACCTGCTTTGCTTGGCAGCAGCATGTGTATTTTAAGTGATGCTCATGATCAGCTGATGGCCTCTGCATGAATTGCAGTCCCCACCTAGCTGATTGCATGTGGAACAGCTGTGGTAACATTCCCACAGCCAATTGCATGGAAACACACTCCGATATCTATGAACATCATGTTGGTGTTGGCCATTTTCATTCACTGTGAGCAGGAACTAGATCTGTTGTTTGGCAAACAGCATCTCAGATGGATTGGGGAGTTACCTCTAACAACATACACTGTGAAACAGGGCAACACACAGGAAGGGGGTGTGCCTGACCTGACTATAGACTGTAAGTGCTGATATACTGCATTTGGAGTACTATTGGTTTAACAGTATGTGTGTGGATATGACTGTCCTTAATGTCTCAATACCTGCCATGTCAGTTCCATGTTTATGTGGAATCCCCATCTGCAGGGTCACCATCTGCAGACAGGGCAGTGTGTTGTGCCTTTGGTGTCATGTGTTACCAATGGAGCATCTATCCATGGACTGCAGAAGGTAGTGTGAGGATTGCAGTCTGTACATGGTGAAAGCTATGACAGTTACTCGCTTCTTATCCCTCATAGGACATATGTTGCAACAAACCCTGTTACAACAGGAAATGTATGAGGTTATCAAAGCAACATGTCGTTATTGGCCCTGTGTATGTGATATGTCTTGCATAAAGTGGTGCATATGTGCTGTACACCATAATTAGTGTCATCATATCTGATAACAAGCCAGTGAGATATCAGATTGCTACACATGTTATGTACAGTAGGGGTTATATTTGATGACATAACCTGGACATTCTGTGGATGTTTGTACAGTATTGATGTCTGTGTACTTATGGTGAATGTCGACAGTGTGTGTATTGTTAATATGTACCTTAGCCTGTGTACATACTAGATGTCATTGTTCTAGGTCCCATCCTATCTGATGTTACATGCTGCTCCACTGTATGGTACCATATTGGCATACATGTTTGTAGGGCCATACACATACATGTCCCATACCACAGACAGCTATCAAACTAAACTGTGTAGCAGCCCAGTATATGTAGGGTCAGTCTGTGAGTGGCACATATGAGCATGGTGTCAAATAAATAGTCCATATACTGTAATATTATGCTAGCTTAACATATGTGGCTGTGTTCACATTGGTTGTGGTTATGCACTTTCACATAGGTGTATCTAAACCCTGTGGTGTGACATGCCTGCAGAACCTGCTATATATGCAGGTACACGTGCATTCCCCCATAGGAGATGTAGGCCAGTGTTGAGTCAGTCTGCCTGTAGCCTGCACAGTGCATTGCTACATGCCTAGCAGCTTACTGTACTTACCCAGTGAGATGTCATGTGCAGATACTTGCCAGATGTACTGCTGCCATGCCTCCCTTAACAGTCATGCATGTCAGACAGAGAAGTGGGATGCTATACAGATGTATGTCAATATCTAGTGGGTAATATATGGCTATGGCACCCCTGTACCAGCGGTTATTATATGTCAGGGCAGACAGGGGTGTGGGAATGCACAACCTCTGGTGGCAAATGTATTTCAGTCGTTATGTGTTACACCCATCTACATGGCTATCTACATCCATATTGTCAGGCATGGTACACATGTTTAGCACTAAGGAGTTATGTTCATACCTCTGGACTGTACAGAGTGTGTCAGAATGTCCACATATATTGGCCAATATCGCTGCTGCAGTCCGCAGTGGCATTACATGTAGCAGTGGCACTTTACTGTGATGTCCTTAGGATGTCTGTAAGTAGCCAATGGCACACATGTTATAAGCAGATGTGACCTCCAACACACACCATGTCTGTGAAGACAATCCCAATGACAGTAGCAATAGTCTACTAATATACCTGCTATACATACCTGACATCCCCTTGCACTATGGCTGTGGGACTATAGAGGCTGGGGTAGGTCTACACTCCATGTCCAGGACATATGGTGGAAATATATGTACATATTATTATCCAGATAACCACATATATATATATATATATATATATATATATATATATATATGTATGTATATATATATATATATATATATATATATATATATATATATATATAGTTATATATATATATATATATATATATATATATATATATATATATATATATATATATATATATATATATATATATATAATTACACGTGTAGCACTTCCAATCACCACTGTCATGGCAACCACCTACTCTAACCCCCTACATCACATGGCGTTGTCCCTTTACATTGCCTTTGTGATGGACATCCTTCCTGTGTGTGGGTATCAGTGTTACAGACAGCAGGTAGCAATACCTCTTACAGGAGAACCGGCACATTCAGGACAGTTACATATTTGTAGGAGGTTTAGGAACTACAGACAGTGTGTGTAGAGTTGTGCTATGCTTTTCATAGTACTGGTATTACAGGGTGTGTGTGTACATACTACTATATTTTGGAATGCAGTCTGTCTGCAAAGCTCTCAACTGTGGGCCTATCCTCTTGGTGGCCAGAGGTGTGCCTATTATGTTTTGTCTGTCTACCACACAGGTCCTGTGTCAGATATTTCACTGGCAGTGTGTGTGTTGAGTGCTATCAGTACATGGCTATGTCCATTTCTGTTCCTAACCTCAATTCCCTGACTAAGGGTATGTTGTAGACTATCCTGTAACACCAGCTACTTGCTTAGTGTATGGCAACAGTTTTCCACATTTGTGCCTGTGTTCCATCCTTTTTCCTCCACCTACATACCATGTTTGCACATATGACATGCTGTCGGGGGTTGTTCCGTAGTGGGCTGTGAGTATATCACACTGCCATTGCTGCCATCAGTCCACTGCTATTGTATCTCCCACACATACAGTGGGACTGGGGCCATATATGTGTGGGCATCACCTAGACAATACATGTGTACTCTTATGCACTCCAGAGGCCAGTGTATGTAACAGTGGTATATGGCCCTGTATTACTGAGTCTGGCGGGGAGCATCATAAATGACCTAGGCTGCTAAAAAATGTGGGGGTATCAGGGGTGAGCTGCCTCAAGGTATCTGGATGTACAGTACTGTATACTTCACCTATCTTTACATTATTTACATAAATTGGGTTAATGCAAGCCTACTGCCTCCTGCCATACAGAATGTTCTGTTTGTCAGTGTGCATGTGATGGAGTCAGTTATGCCTTGTTATGTAACAGTTACAACCCATTTGGTCACATGACATCTTTACCACCTAGTGATTTTGTACAGAGGGTAGATAGAGGCTGCTGAACTATACACCTGCATTACATACTGTTGATTGTTTGGTATTCTGTGGCCCAGACTGCCCTCACTATTGTACAATTTGATGGGCTTGGCCTGGACAGCAACAGATGTGAGCCTTTCCAGACTACTGTATTAGTATAACTGTTTCACAGTTGCATTACTCTGTTTATATGGATGTCGGTGTCTGAACAGCTGTATGTCATGGCATATAGAACTGTAATAGTACACAATTAAAGGTATTCCATTTCTTCAAACCTATGTGTGGTGTTTTCCCTCTGACCTCTCTGTAGGTATATGTTGCAGGCAACGATTGTCATTGTCCAGTTGTTACGGTGTTAACTGTAGGCATAGTGGCTGTTCCATATTGTGTGCACCTTCTACATATGTATTTTACTGTACATATATCTGCTTGTGTATGTGTAGTCACATGTATATATATATATATATATATATATATATATATATATGTATCTGCATATCTGTGTCTGTGTATATGAATCCTGGGGATGTTGATGGCTTCCACATTTTACATTTCCTATGGGAGGCAGACTGTACTGCATGAAATGCTGCCAATACCAGCCTGACATTATACTGGTGGGATGTAGTACTGTTAACATCTCGTGCCCATGTCGTGTAAGGTCCTGGTTAAGAGGATCTGCAACACTTGGTAGTGTATTGCAGGGCGGACGTGTTTGGCAGTGGGGGGCATGCCTATTCGTACAAGACGTATAGTGCGTGGGGCCCTCTCAACCCCATTAACAGTGCATGCGGACATATGTGTTTTTGTTAATCTGCCATTGCTATCTACAGATGTATGGCCATATATGCCTACATATATATATATATATATATATATATATATATATATATATATATATATATATATACATATATATATATATATATACATATATATATATATATATATATATATATATATATATATATATATATATATATATATATATATATATATATATATATATATATATATATATATATATATATATATATATATATATATATATATATATATATATATATATATATATATATATATATATATATATATATATATACACATATGGGTCTACTTCTTTTGACCTAACTTTCATTTGCCTGACACTCATTTGCCTGAGACCAATTGACTGAAATTTAATTTGCCAGACACTTCATTTGCCTGACACTTAATTTGCCTGACAAGTATTATTAGCAAGAAAATGGAATATGCCCCCTTCCCCACTGCAGTGCGACCCTGGAGTTAGAATATATAGTTAGGGGGGGTGTGGGGGGCACAGCCCCCCACAATGGGGGGTGTGGGGGCCGAAGCCCCCCACAACGGGGGAGTGTGGGGGGTGAAGCCCCCCACTTACTTTTCTGTTACTAAGCAATATTACATCAAATGTTAACAATATCATATGAAATGAAGTGGGGGGCTCTGCCCCCCACAACCCCCCTATCTATATATTCTAACTCCAGGGTCGCACTGCAGTGGGGAAGGGGGCATATTCCATTTTCTTGCTAATAATACTTGTCAGGCAAATGAAGTGTCAGGCAAATGAAATTTCAGTCAAATGGGGTCAGGAAAATGAGTGTCAGGCAAATGAAAGTTAGGTCAAAAGAAGTAGACCCATACATACACATATATATATATATATATATATATATATATATATATATATATATATATATATAGATATATATATATATATATATATATATATATATATATATATATATATATATATATATAGATATATGTCTGCTTACATATGTATATATAGATATATATCTATATATATATATATATATATATATATATATATATATATATATATATATATATATATATATATATATATATATATATATATATATATATATATATATATATATACCTATGTCCGTATATACCTACATAGATATATATCTGCATACACATATGTACCTTACTGTGTATATGTAGACATATAGGTGTAGACACATATATGTGTCAATGTAGGCATTTGCATGCATATATGCTCATATATATTAATATTTATGTATATAGTTTTAGAAAAAAAAAAAAATATATATATATGGGTCTTCTTCATATGGTCAACAGTTCATCTGTTCGACAGTTCATATGGTTGAAACTCATTTGGTTGACAGCTCATTTGGTCGACAACCAGTACTCAAGGCACTTAATAGGGATTTGCCCCTCTCTCTAAAGTTGTGTGACCCTGGAGTTGCTATATATATATATATATATATAGATAGATAGAGGGTGTGGGGGGCACAGCCCCCCCCCACCTATATCTGTTAAAAAAGTTGAGTTTTTATTGTATTTTCATGTTTTAAAGGACCTTTAAACAAATATTAGATAGGTTGGGTAGGTTAACAGGCAACACACACAAGTTGCATACAGGGGTGATATGTGACACATGTGGGGGGTAAACACCTTGATGGGGAGGGGTGTTGGGATATCGGAAGCCCACAAGCCCCCTAGTGGTAACAGTGGGACTGAGATCCCCACCTATGGGCAGTCACCACTGCACCTTCACAGCTCTGAAGGTGGCTGTGCTGGGGGCTGAGCCTCAGAGCCAGGCTGACTCACTAATCATGACACATGGCCCTCAATCTGGCATAGAATATCACCGACCTGGTCATTGATCGCTCTACCCACCACGACCCTGACCTTGCAACTGGTGACAGCTGCCTGTCCGCGCCCACCCCTGGGCCCTTGATGCAGGTCCACCTGAAGGTGGTGCAGGACCAACGGACAGGGAGATGTGGGGTTGGGCCCCAGACATGCTGGTGCCCGGTCCCTCAGCCAGCTGAGGTGGGACAAGTGGGTCCACTGGGACCAGCCTTCCCAAGTGTGCTATAGTGTTTAGATTTCAACATCATATATGGGTTAGTAATAGTCAACACATTCCAGGGTTAGATATAACAGCATGCCTAGATATTCCCATTAACCCAGACACCAGATACGGAACAGTTGCATAGCAAACAGAACACATGCATATATGTGACCACAGCGGTAATAAGAACAGCATGCAGGTACGTTGATGGCACCATGCCAACAATGTAGGATTAATTCAATATGGCACAAGCATGGGAACCATTATAATATTTATCAAACAAATGGCCATTATCAGAGTCAGTACATACCAGTTGGGGTGGGTATGTTGATTATTGTTGGAGATAAGGTGGGGGGAGAGAAAGATGTCAATTAACAAATACTATATTCCTGTACTCCACATTACTTTCCTAGTCAGTGCTGTTATCTGTACCTTACAAGTCTTACTACACTACCCTATAGACCTATATTGGACACTGATATGGCTGTCAACATCATTACACATGAACCGGTTTTATCTGCATTATACACTTCTTACCTGGTATACCTGTGGAGGGAGTGTTTGTTAACACTGACTGTTTTTACACATACGGCCGGATTCCAGGTTGATGTTCTGCACTATGCTATACAATTCTTTCTGCACAGACTCTGGCCATGTGTTGACCACATGCTGGTATGCCTGGATATATCTAGAATATTGCCCTCTTCCACCTTTAGTGATCTGACACACACATATACATGCTTTCCTACACAGTTATATTATGTAGCACAGTGTGGGTGACAGTAACCAGTAATAAGTTATTATTCATAGAAACTGCAACAGTCACAATCCCCTACAATACCAGGGTAGATGGTACCAGTACAGGTTGTAGTGGTCTGTATTTAACAGCATAGTGTTCGTATCCAACATACCTGTGGGAGCAATGTATGTTAGCACTACCTGACTGTTGCCACACAAGGTTCCAGATTACACATTAGTATTATGCACATACATTTCACTCTGTTACTGTACACACTTTGACCACAGCTTAACAGATTGGTGTGTAAATGTGACATAAGTGGCTTCTTAGTCACATAAGGTGTTAGGGAGTTGCTAGTGTGCCAAGTTTGTTGTCATAGATGTGTATCAATCAGTTGTATTTCCTGTTTGCTACCTATATGTCTGGGATTATCCCACTGACTTCCCAGGGGGACAGGTTGATGGCATTAGATATGGGCCACTTTAATAGACAGTCTGGGCATATCTGTACAGTTGTGGTGTATAATTCTGGATGTAGACTACTACCACTGGCAGGATTCAAACTGTGGCTGTGTGTGCTAACAAAACAACAGTTCACATCTCAGTTGCATGTGCTATTTGGGGTTTGTTGTATGCATTTCCCCTGTTTACTGTCTATGTGTCTCTCAGTTGTACTAAATGGCCTCTGGCGATTACACCTGTCATATACAGGCATTCCTACACATTCACGTTATGGTGCATGGTGTGGATAACAGTGCTTAATACTACAGCACTATTACATGATTGCAAATCTACATTACCATATGACACCAGAATATACACATACAGTCCAGCAGTTAGACCTGTTTTGTCAGGGTATTACACTTTTATTGCCATACTAACAATATGAGACTCTTCCTGCCATATTCTCTAATGCATGCAGTACTTGCCTTGAACAATACAGGTTTTATACTAGCAATTACTTTACTACTACTTTTATTTTTATTTCCTATGACAGTAAAAGCATGAGTATTACTAACCTGCCTCATGTCACAATCGTTCCAGGTGGCAGATGTGGACCTCCTGGTTCGTGGCCCACTCCATTGCAGCTGTGGGGGACATAATAGGAATATTTAGCCATACCTATCCATGATATACCTGAGCTGGCAATTATTAAACAGGTAGCGGACTGATACTTACACATGGCTGGGACATCCCCTGATGCTCTAGCCTCTTGGAGCCACTCCTCCAAGAGGTCCCCCTTCCGCCGCTTCAGTTCAGCATAGTGGGGCCTGACCTGCTCACCAGTTCGGGTTATGCTAGTGGCACTGGTGAGGTCATGGGCGAGATGGTCCCAGGCCTCCAATTTATATTGAGAACCCTGGTACGGGCCCTGCAGCAGTCTCTCTGCATGGTCTTTAACTACAATTCCAGCCATGACCTTGGACTCCTGGATGCACCAGCGCTGTGCCCGGAAGCACACTCCTTCTCCCTTTACTGGCATAGTGCCTGAAAGGGGAAGCTACAACCAGTTATGAGCTGTATTCCTGCCTCTTGGGTTTAAGTAGGGCCAATTTCCCACGCTTTTCCGTGATTGGCTGTTTTGAAAAGGCTAAGCTATGGGCAAACCTGCTTACCTAAGTTTGGCATTGTTTAAAGGGGTATACCACTGGGCACAAACAGTTGGTCTACACATTGCTCACGCCTCCTAAGCTGGCCTGTGCAATGCTTGGTGTTGCCTACAGTAGACATTCATTATAATGCCTTTTTGGCATTGTGTTATTATTCATTACACCTTATATGTATGGCTAGTATCCCTGATTAATGTGTACATACAAACTGTGGGGTCCTTGTGTTTTATTGGGGACTTCAACACTCTATTACAAGTACACCTCACTTCTGGCCTTACTGCTGTACTCCAGTTCACATATTTATGTTATGTAGTCAGTTATGGCACATATGACTGTATACTGATGCCTTTCACAAATTCAGTTTTGTTATACTATGGTGAGGACATGCTTACTACTACCTCATTCTTCTGTACTTCTGTGATGGCTTGGTGGATAGCTACTGGGACTATGGTGTATAGGGTTCTGGGTTTGAGACCTGCATAGTTGTTTAGTTTGTTGCTGGGCAGACAAAGGCCCGTTAGATACAGAGTAATTAAGGCACTTTAAAGCAGTTGTAATCTGGTTTGCGTGGGTTTGTGCAGTGGTAAGCACTGCTTATTTCAGGTTATAGTTTCTTACACTCGGCTTCTACTTTGCTTGATCTGTGTAGGCAATGCTTACCCACATGCAAACCCACTTAAACATGCTTACTAGTGGTTACATATGCTTACTACTGCTTATCTGTGCTTACACCTGCTTACTACTGCCTTATTCATTATGACACTGACTCTTCACATGTGCATTTCCTGCAGTACTCCAGTTCATAAATATTTTTATTTAGTGGGTTTTGCAATAAAAATATTAGTTATACCATGCTTTGTCATGTAAAATAGACTGTGCTGCAGTGGGACTCGAACTGGGAATGCCTGCTCGTTAGGCAAATGCTCTGCCCACTACACTGTTGCTGTGTTGCTTCATTTGCATATATCTTCCTTGTTATCCTCTTCAGCCTTTTAAGCTGCTTTAACCATAGTTAAGCAATGGGCACACTTGCACACCTATAGTTAACTGTACTCTGAGTTTAAAAAAAAAAATAAAGGGGTTTCTTCTATTGATTTTTATGTCCTGTTGCTGTTGTACACATGGGGGACTGTTGGTAGGGATATGCGGACACCTATGAGAGGTTTCGCTCATTTATTTCCACTTTGTGCTGTTATACATTGCAAAGCTGCATTTATTCTGAGAGCTCTGCTCTCAGACACGCCCCCTGCACTTGTACATGCTCTGTGTAAGCCTAGAAGATCAGGCAGCACGCTTCCATTAATATGCATGGCGCACTGCTGTCCTCCTCCTACACGGCGCTTCCGTGCAGGACTAAGCTAGCCCTGCATGGAAGATTAGTGAATCCAGGGGATTGTGTTTTATATTGTGTTGAAGAAATACTGTGAGTTATGATTTGATCATGCTGGTCATAGAAATCTTAGAATCTCTTCTAAAGGAAAGAATGATATGTAAACAGAGGCCAACACCACACAAGACACAAGAATGGGTCTCTCCCTAAGAATTACTTAGTGAAACATTTTATATTGTGGTTAACTCCATGTATAACTATGAAAATGACTTTATCTAAATAATTTCCTTGCTCTGAGGACATGTAACCATGAGTGTGAATATCCAAGTTTGATTCTGTTGGGATATGCAAAAAGCAGTTTTAAATAACTTATAGATGAATTCTTTTACATGACTCAGTGTATAGTTAACTACAATATACATTTTTCTGCTTAACTAATTCTGTGCTAGAACTAAAGGCTGCATGCATTATCAGCAGGAAGGTCATATCCATTACATTTAATGGGTCTTTTGATTATCTAACACCCATTAGATTTAATAACATCCATGGGCATCACTTTTAAAGCTTAGAAGGGTGTATGGTAAGCTATAACACAGAATGCTTGCTGTCAATAACTTTTGATGGGATTTTGAAGTACTACATTGTCATTGACACTTGTCTGATGTGACTGAAACTGGAATTTGCAGAGATACACTGCACACTTGTGCATGGCTTGCACAGCAAGGGAGCACTGTACAGCAACACTTATACTAATTACATATTTAAAGTGATAATAGAAGTGCTTTCATGCAGATAGCTGCACCCCAATATCCATAAGTGAAAAAAGAAGTAAACACATAAGAAGACACATCTGTACAAAGAAACTCATTTGGAGAAGTAGAAGACACAATTCACAGGACAAGCAGCTGCCACATTGCACAAACCTTAGGGAGATGAAAAAAGTGCTGTGCAGACAGCTGCATCTAGGAGTAAACCACTATATACAGAGGCTATGCTGTGTGTATTAGCGTGGCTTTTCTCAGAGCTGTACAATGTGGTGCAAAAAATAAAACAGACATGCAGAATTTGCAACTGCAATGCTCAGGAGTCCACATAAATGGGCTTCTGTCATTTGAATAAAAGGGAATGAAAGGAATGTATAAAAAAGCAGAAATAAGGGTAATTCAGCAAGCATGGGGACACCCAGAGTGACAACATATAGGAGTGCGCTAGTTAAGGGAATGCAGAGCATCACATTTTTTGTGGGGATAGGGCCTCCTTTTTCATACAGAGAAAAGGAAAGATGGGGGAAATGAAAGGAAAATAAGGGAAAACGGGGTAGGTCAGAAGGCAGCAGCAGACAGATATACTCAGAATAGCTCAGACAAACAGGGGTAGATGCTCACACACTTAGCTGATGACACATTGTTAGGAGAGATACAAACCGAAAATAGGCATGATTATAGGGAGTACTGAACAACCCACAGGGTATGGGGTATGACTGCTAGCAAGAACACAGCTTCCGTCAATTGTTCCATCCATGACCTGATCATTTCCTTTCCAGAGAGACACTATAAGCCGCTTCACCATCTCCAACTATAGCCTAATTAAGGGCAGGATCAGGCTGAGCTGGCTACTGAGCATGTCTTTCATCTGGACCTGCAGGAGAGATACATAGTGGGAAAACTGCAATAAGTGAACCTATCTTGCCAGTAGAATGGTCGTAGCTATAACACAAGTCAGCATTTCATAGGAGAATTAGTCCACTAATCTCTCTCTCTCTTGTCTCCTGGTTTAGGTTGTAATTGCACTCCAACCAGTAAGTAACTGTACATAAGTTAACATACTTTAACCCTACTCTACACGGGGACACACCAGGTAGTATGTTGACATCTTGGTATTGGGTAGCATAACACTAATAAATAACAGGTCCCTTTACAAATTTACAATAAATGCAGTTGGCATATTACACTACCAGTAGCTCCATCTGACATAGAAGCACCACAGAGAAGCCCACAAGCATATAGGTTCATAGGTTCATAGGTTCATACTAGGCTATCTGCCCTAGGGCATTTATAAGCCTAGCCAGAATTTGTTTGGCTTTTGCCACCCATTTTAAATTTATTTTGCTATGCCCTTTTTCGAGGTTAGTATACTGTGCCTCTGTCTAACAGTGACACAGAAGTGATACCTGGGGTAAACCTACGATCTCCCATCCACTCATCAAGATTCCTCTTGAAGAGAGTCAATGGGGGACTCTGCATAACCTGGACTGGGATTTTATTCCAGAGTGAAGGAAGCCTCTGGGTTATGAATCTGTCCCTCCAGCATGTCCTATTTATTTCAGTGCTGAGGTTCAAGTCTCTCAAGCGCGTAGCTCGATGGGATTTGGATTTTATGAGGTGCAGCATGTCCATTAATTCCAGGTTGGACATGGCTTTATACGTCAGGCACAGATCGCCTCTGAACAGGCGGTATGCCACTGAGTAGAGCTGGAGTTTCTTTAACCAGGCAGCATATGGCATCTGTTTGAGCCCTTTGATCCTCTTGGTGAGGTACTTTTGGGGTCTTTCCAGTTGCTGCAGGTGTCTGGTAAGGTACATCCCAAAAGGGGCATTGTACTCAATTATGGGCCTGATGAGGGATGAGTAAAGAGGCACGCTGACCTCCCCTGATCTAGATGTGAATGCCTTCATGATTAGGTGGGCTATATAAAATGTTTTTCTAACCACTTTGGCCATGTGGTTGTCAAATGAGAGATTGCTATCAACTTGGGTCCCCAGGTCCCTAATTACTTCTTCTGTACTTAATGGATTACCACCTATGTGGTAATTAGTGGGCACTTTGTTTTTGCCAAAGGGGATGACTATACACTTTTTGGCATTTAGCTTGAGGCCATGGCTCTGGCACCAGTTGTCTGTTTCTATGAGGCCCTTTTGTAGGATGCTTGTGTCGGCTGGAGAGTAGATTATGGCACCCAGTTTGCAGTCATCTGCGAACTTGGTCAGCCACAGTCCTTCCGTGTTGGCCTGTACCTCCAAGAAATATATACCGAACAAGAGAGGTCCCAGGACTGAGCCTTGTGGGACACCACTTGTAACTGGTTTGGAGTCTGACATGGCTCCAGCAATTCTAACCATGTGGGTTCTGTCCTTGAACCAGTTTGCAATCCATCTAGTGACATAGGGGTTTATATTTAAGCTGGTGAGTGGGGTAAGGCTTTTGCGAGGTCCAGGTAGGCTGTGTGGACCACCTTCCCCTTGCCAATGGCCTTGGTGACTGTTTCAAAGAAATCAACTAGGTTTAAGAGGCAGGATCTGCCCTTAACAAAGCCGAACTGGGTAGGATCCAGTGTTTGTAGGTCCCCAATATCTTTATTTATGAGGTCTATGATGATCCTTTCCATAGCTTTGCAAACCAAGCTAGTCAGGCTTATGGGGTGATAGTTTCCAGGATCAGTTGAGGCACCACCTTTATGGAGAGGGACCACTGTTGCTGTACGCCACTCTTTGGGCACATATCCTGTAGTAAGGCTGAGATTGAACAGTAGTTTTATGTTTGGGTTTAGCTCTTCTTGGAGTTCATGTAGAATGCAGCCCTGGACACCATCTGGTCCTATTGATGCTGTGTTTTTTGCTTTGGAGAGGGCGGCTCTTACCTGAGCATCTGAGATGTCAGGGGGGCAGCACTCTGCTGGGATAGATATTTGCCCTTTTGGTGGGGAGGGGGGGAGAAGTTTGCGCTGAACCTGTCAGCTAGGATGTTGGCAATGTCTGTGGGTTCGGTGTATTTTTTGTCATTTTGGACTAATTCTGAGCATATCTGGGAATTACCACCAAGGTTCCTAACGTAACTAAAGAAAGCCTTGTGTTTATCCTTAGTGTCCTGTGCAATTTTTCTCTTGAAGCTGGCCTTAGACAATTTTATGTGTGCCCGTAGTTTTTTGCTAATACTGATCAGTGATGCCTTCCATTTTTGAGATTTTGCTCTATCATTTAGTAGTTTTCTCCTTCTATTGTATAGTTTGTTTATGGCTGGAGTCCACCAGACAGGACGTCTGCCTTTGGAGGATTGGGTCTTGGTTTTATTTGGGATTGCATGATCCATGCATTCCTGAAGGTGTTCATAGAATGTGTTTATAAAGGATTCTGTGGTCTGGGCCATATTTTCCACAGGCCCGGGGGCTTTGAAGGATTCCACCTCAGTTTTGAGGAGTGTGAAATTTGCTTTAGAGAAGTTTTTCACTGCTGTTTTCTGGGCAGGGGGTGGGGTCGGGATGTGAATATCCAGTGAGATTAGTTTATGGTCTGATCTTACCAGTGAGGGATACACTTCTGCTCTGGAGCATAGAGTCCTCATGTTGGTGATGATCAGGTCCAGTATGTTTTCCCCTCTTGTGGGAGTGGTAACAAGTTGTTCCATAGCATTTGAGTTTATAAATTCTAGGAATCTTTGGGCTAGGGTGTTGGAGCTAGAGTAATCCTCCCAGTCTATGTTTGGGTAGTTGAAGTCGCCCAATATAATGGTGTTTGGAGAGACCTTCATATTTTCCAGTGTTCTCAGGAAGGCCGAGTGGGGTTCCTGGGTTTGGGAGGGTGGTCTGTAGCAGGCTATAAACTGGAAGGCAGTTTTACCCACTGTTAGTTGCACATGGATAGTCTCTGATGCTTCGTGCTTTGCCACCAACCTGGAGGTGTGGGTATCTTTGATGAATATCGATACCCCCCTCCTTTTGTGGTTCGGTCCAAGTTTTGGGGCCGAAAAGCATGGTATGAGGTATAACCTGGTAGTGCTGGGGTGCTCTTGGGAGCCCTGAACCAGGTTTCTGTTACTGCACAGATATCGATGTTCTCCATGCTAAGGAGAGTTTCGAGTGCATGCATCTTGAGGTGTAGACTTCTGGCGTTGAGTAGCATTGCTCTTAGTTTCTTATCCCTTGTGATACCTATGGAGGTGGGTTTATCTTTTGAGCCTTGCCTAAAAAAGGCACTATGGGGGTAGCAAGAGCCTTTGCCAATATCCAAAAGCCCAGGGGTGACAGGTGCAAGCCATCCTTAGTGAAGCATCATGGCTTGTCGAGTATATCATCCCAAGCTGACAGACATTGGATCCCCTTTGAATGACACCAGTACTTAAGCCAATTGTTGAAATTGATCATCTTGTCTTCATATTGTGGCATCATTCTTGGTGAGGGTAAGATGCTACTCAAGGTCAGGTGCATACCGGCCTGGGCTACATGCTCAGAGAGCTCCTTTATGTCTCTTTTCATGTAGTCCAGGGAGGTACGTCTCAGATCATTCACACCAGCGTGGACAATGACTGAGTCATATTTGTACTTGCCTTGGAGTGACCTGAGTGCTTGTGTTATGTGGCGGATCCTAGTGCCCAACAGGCTGCTCACCATGACCCTCTCCTTGTTCAGCCTTGTGAGCGGGACGTCAGTGTGCCTGACGATAGAGTCACCTATTACAAGTGTATCAGGTGTGTTGTTTAGTCTTAAGGGCTGTGACTGTTTGGCACACTGGCTTTGTGAGATATGTGTTGCATGTGTTTTGTTTTGGGGTAGCGGCTGCTTGGGTGTCTGCTTTGGAGGTCTCTGCTGCTTCGGCAGATCTTTATTTAGAGCCTCCGAGTATGTTTTTGTGTGATTATGTGTTTGGTTTGCTGTCGTGGTAGGTCTATGTGAGACTGGAATTGTAGTGAGTGTGGTTTCCTTCTCCTCCTGACTGGTTATGCCAGTACTGAGTTAAGAGAGCTTAGCCTCCAGTTTGGCTATATGGTTGCATCTCTCACATGTGTTGGAATTTGTTGGGAGGAGGAGAGGGTTGTCTGTGTACATGAGGCAGTTGTAACATTGCCTCAAGATTTCCAGATTCACCAGCTGGACCGGAGAGGAGATTGACAACTGACCTTTGGACATGCTAGAATAATATTGGGAATTCCTTAATAATTGAAAACCAGGGCCAGTGGGGAGTGAGGGTGTAGTGCTTTTAATTTTTAGTGCTGACTTATATAATTGCTTTATTGAGCAAGTGCCAGGTAACTTAAGTGCAATGTGTTACAGGTAACTTAAATGCAAAAACGACAAACAGTAACTTTCTTTCAAGTGAAACAAGGAAATAAGTGCAGTAAGCAATGCAGATATCACTAGTGATCCACAGAAGCGCTGAGAAGCCGCGTATTAGGTGGAATTAGCGTTCCAGGGAAATAACAATCAAACAAACAACAAACATATAAACAAAGCTAGATTCAGCAGGCCTGGATCTAGTCTATGCTACAGCAAACAAGGTGTACCAATTTCAGTAGGATACAGTTCAAATATTCAGGGACTATAAACCTTTAACCAGAAATTCCCAGCTCAGAAGGGCAGAGTCCAGCCTCTTCTCCCACAAGAGTGCAGACCACAAACCTTCTTAATGTAAAATAACTGGCCTGAAGCCCAAGTGCTTAAACCAGAACTAATACACTTTAAGAATAACAGACAGTGGGCTCTCAATCAGCAGTTCCCAACTTAGAAGGATGAAAGCTACCTGTCCTGCCACAACAGTGCATGCCACAAACCTTCCTAATGTAAAACAACTGGTCTGAAGCCCAAGTGCTTAATCCAAAAGACCTAGAATGATAGCTACACTTTAATCAAGTTACTACCAAGCAGTAATAAATCCAATTGAATACTTTAGAGAATGCCTGGATTAGTGCTCAAGTTACCCAAACAAAGCTAGATCCAGCAGGCCCGAATCCAGTCTATGCCACAGCAAACAAGGCACACCAACTTCAGTAAGAAGCAGTTCAGATATGCATGCACTATAAGCCTTCAACCATATGCTATGCTGATTGAGACAACACCCTGCCAGAAGCAAGAATGGTGCTGCAAACATATAAAAAAAGAGATTTCAGTCAAGTTATAAGAAAACATCTGTGACATTGCTGCCTTACCTCTTTCTTCCACATATGGAGATTATCAGAGAAGTGACATTGTAGGTCATCATATAAATTACTGTACTATTTTCCTGACCTGGTAATATCTATGGGCATACAACAACCCAGCCAGATCATTCCAAACATCATCTTTATGGAATGGACCAACACAGAGGCTCATAAACTGAACACTGAGGAAACAGAACATGATCTTGCTCTCCTTCATGCACCACGTATGTGCTCTACATGGAGGATTTACAGAGGCAGCCATTGCTATGCAGATACCCTCATTAAATGGTGCCATATTCTCAATGATTTAAATGTCAGCTGTGAATTGTGCATAAAGTTTGATTTTCTAACAACTGGTACTGCAGTCTGCAGATGTACAATGCACATAGACATACAGGTTTGTTGCATGAGCAATCAGCTGTGCAACGTGAATGATCATGAAACAGATGCACAACAGAAAATTAAAGTGATCCATATTTATACTGTGGTGCTATGCCTCATTTGCCTATGTGCTGTATAAACAGGTGTAAAGTTACATAGTTAGAGAACACTCTGCCATTCTGTACCCTAACTCCCCTACATTTTAAAAGTTATTTTGGAGCTTTAAGCAGCAGTATTTGGAGGAACAATATGCAGTTTCAGGACATATAGTCAGATCTTAGGAGGTGCGCCATGCTCTGTAAGTTTCTGATAAGATGCCTTTGTCTATCTTTCATCCTTGGACCAGAATTCGTTTTACATAATGCTAGCACCATGAATATATGCATCAGTGTCTACCATGCCTGGTCCTGTACTGGGTGGTCAGCATTCCTATCTCCACCTCTCCACCTTACTAGGGGTGGATCTCCTGTGTCTGTAAGTACCAGTTATGTTCCTCCTTTGGCTGTGGCAGGTGAAGTGTGCACTGTGTCAGATATGACTATACCCATACAGTGCTGCTTCCTATCCCAGTGCCTAAAGGTTTGATTCCTTTTTGCTGTCATTTTTGTACTGTATAACTCTGAGCAAAACACTTAACAGACAGTGGTCTAAGGTCTGCCCTATAAAGGGGTAATTGTGTCCAGTGGGCTTATCCAGGTAGCAAATAAGTAAAAAATGTATTGGCAACAAGATAGCCCATGCTGTATGGCAACTTGTCCCTGTACATGCCTGCCATGCCTATCACATCTTAAGGAAAGGGTACATCTGGGAAAACTATATGGTGGCCTTTAATGCCGGTTACAGCATTGCTATTCCTATACAAGTACATTTCTCACATGTCCGTATCATATAGCTGTATTATCTGTGTTTTCCCAGGTGTCCCTAAATGTTAACATCAGGGATGATGCCTTCCCCGATACATACCTGTAGAACTTAACAAACAGGCTAGATGCTAAAGAAAGTATTTGTTTGCCAAAACATGGCAGGTACACCAACTGCATATATTCCTATATCTGTCCATCTGACTATAGTATGACATACCCCAAAAGGCTAGACCTTTGAATATGGTATGGCACACGTATGCCTGTAGCTGTTATTTTATTCAACTGGTTCCAGTACTGCACAGTTTCTAACCATGTCTCTTGTTTTCACAGGTGACTACATGTCAAGAGGATGAATAGCAGAGGCTACATAATTTCAAACAGTTAGTTTCCATTAGCTGTACCAGATCTGGAAAAGAAATATTGACCATCCAGAACAGGACCAGGTGTGGCAGACACTGGTTCATGACATCAGTGCTGCATGGGGACATGGAATCACACACTACAGTAATGCTGTAAGTGTGTCACTGACAGGTTATAACATGTCATTTCAAAGGCACATTCCAATACAGCTGAGAGGTCAGCCCGTGTTGGGGGGTGTCACCCAGGTGTAGTAGTTTACTAGACCCAAAGGAGTTTCTGATATTCCTGTGGGAGGACAACAGTTCTGTGTTCATCCCTGTGAAGTAGACCCTACCATCAGGATGGAGAAGCCTTCATGTACCACTTACAGCAAAATTCTGTAACACAAATCTTCTGTAACAGGCTATAGTCTGACCTTACCATATGCTGTTTAGAACACAAGATATCAAGGTACAGCAGGAGGAGATAAGGAGTAGGTTGGGTTTATATGGTAGTTCTTGCACAAGCATCCTTAGCTTGTGTGCCACAGGGCCACAGTCATGCCTCAACTGTAGCAGAAAATACTCATGCACAGTGGTATCACAGAGCAGACAGTGCTGTGGTGGAATTTTAGAGGCTGAGATAGGAGAAAACTCTGATGTCAACATCTGCACAGAGGCTAATAATGATGAGACACAGTTAGATGGCACACTGTCAGTCTCCAACCTGGGTGGACATCTTCCCCATGTATAGGGTGAAGGTCTGACCTCCCCCACTGAAGAATATGAGCTATACTGTCTATCCACATCTCCACCTCACTATGGGTGGGTCTCCTGTGACTGTAAGTACAAGTTATATTCCTCCTTTGGCTGTGGCAGCTGAAGTGTGCACTGTGTCAGACATGACTATACCCATCATAACACAGTCTCACAAGGCTGTCTGCTCCATCAGATGTCACAACTGGCTGCTAATTTACTGGTGGCATTTGGGATCAATCAGCAATGAGCTAGATTATCAGCCAGAAACTGTCTGCAGTTACTGAGCCCAACATGGTGCTGATTGCTTTTCTACTACACAGCACTTACAAGCATGTTGTAGTGATTAACCTTATGAGGCAAATTATAACACACACCTCTACTATTTCTACTTTTGTTGGGAGGATTTTCAGTGCAATGATCACTAAGTAGATGGGTCATGTTTCCTGAAACTGTATTTGGGAATGTATCCAAGTTTGCAATGTCAAAGGGTCATCACAAGATACACAGTCCACACTTATGTCAAAAAATGTATGACTCTCTGCCTCCTCTCCCCCCTTGCAGGCAGTGATGACACCCAGCCTCTTCTTGCTGGTTATCTTACCAGTGTCTTTAGTAAGGTTATTGTGGCAAAGTCAGACACCATCTGTGCCATTCATAGCCCCAAATTCTAGTGCAACCAGCCCTAGAAAGGATGCAGGTCATGGTCACATTCTGGTACCTCATCTACATCTCAGGAGGAAGGTATCTCTGGTACAGAGAACCTACCACCTTTATATCCCATCTATGCTATGGCCTTCTCCACCACCCAGTGTGTGATGATACTCATGTGTCATTGTGTCCCTAGTTACCTGTGCATCATCATCATCTTCTTTCGGCTGTTCCCATTAGGGGTCGGCACAGCGGATCACCTGTTTCCATTTCTTCCTGTCCTCTGCATCTTGCTCTGTCACACCAACCACCTGCATGTCCTCTCTCACCACATCCATAAACCTTATCTTAGGCCTTCCTCTTTTCCTGTTACCTGGTAGCTTCATACTTAGCATCTTTTTCCTGATATACTCAGCATCCCTCCTCAGCACATGTCCAAACCAATGTAATCTTGCCTCTCTGGTTTTGTCTCCAAACCTTCCAACCTGGGCTGACCCTCTAATATATTTATTCCTAATCCTGTCCACCCTCGTCACACCCAGCGCAAATCTTAACATCTTTAACTCTGCCACATCCAGCTCAAACTCCTGCCTTTTTGTCAATGCCACTGTCTCCAACCCATATCACATAGCTGGTCTCATTACCCTCTTGTAGACCTTCCCTTTCACTCTTACAGGTAATTGTCTGTCACAAATCACTCCTGACAGTCTTCTCCACCCACTCCATCCTGCCTGTATTCTCTTCTTCACCTCTCTTCCATACTCACCGTTACTCTGAATTATTGACCCCAAGTATTTAAACTCATCCACCTTCACCACCTCTAGTCCTTGCATCCTCACCATTCTTCTATCCTCCCTCTCATTCACACACAGACCTGTGCATATTACGTTATTTGCACCTCACTTCATCCTCTCCCTTACATAGTATATATGTAGATAATCCAAAACATGCTCAAAGCTAGATTACTAAACTGCTGGTTTTAATAAAATAAAAAACACACAGTGTAAGTGCTTTTGTTCTATAAAAACATATACTGGAACTTCCTGTAGTGTGACACATTATGATATGATATATTATTATGATATCATGACATAATTTTGCCTCCCTCTAACAATTTCTGTTTATCTGCTTCTTTCTATCACAAGGACATCATTTATTTCTAATTTTGTTAGAGTCAGTAGCATTTTGTTGAAAATCACCTTGAAAAAGAATTACTAAGTCGAGTGATTGCAACATTCAGTGCAGTAGGTTGTAATGAGCAGCTGCATACAGAATATTATGGCCCTATCTCTAACTACTTTATAATATAGTGTTTGTATGAGAAAATACTTTCCCCACTTTCACAAATCAGCTGAGGCTTATATTTATCTGCAAAACTGTACTTTTGGACTCTGAAAGACACTTCATCTAGAATAATGAACATTTGTAAATTAATTAAAGCAAGCATCACAGAGCATATAAGGATAATCATTTATTATACCTATGGTATAGAGCTATGATCAGTGAATTCATCAGCATATTGCCCTGAGTGGGTAAAACATATTGGAAGTAGACCAACCATAACTTTGTTTCCCTCCCTAGTGAGGTAGATCCAATGACTACAGCTGAGGGGATAGCCTTATTTATAATATTCCACAGTTTAATAGTCTAAACTGAAACTGAAGAGGAGGATGTTTGCTCTTTGCTATCACTTATTTTAGATTAATTGTATTTTTGTGCAAATTTTGAAGACTATTATCTTGGTAAACAATAACACTTGACAGAGTGCATGGGTATTTGTGATTAATCAATAGCAGGACGAATATGAAGCATGAGGTGAATGGAGACTGCCAACAGAGTTTTAAAAAGGACTGTGACCCATCACCCATGGTTACTTTGTTATGCAACATATAGGAACACTGACCTATTATCTCTTAAACAGTGGATTCCATCTGCCATTGCCATAATAAAAAAATAGTAAAAAAAGAAAAAGGACTTTAAATATTCTCTTATGAATGCTTAAGTGATTTTAGTTATAAATTAATAAGACAGAATGACTTCTTCATTAATGCATGATTGTTTTGTTAGCACAGCTAATGAAAGATCTGTCTTGCTGTCTGCTACTACTCCGCTACTTAACAATGCTCTGTGCTGCTAACATGCCTCACAAGAAAGTAGTAGACTCTGATCTTCATAAAACTAGTACATGTGCACATTCAGAATTGTAATGTTATGACTAGACTGTACATTTTATTTACTAAAAGGAAGAGTAGTAATTGTCATGATGGATTGATACCTACTTGGTTTCCAACAGTTTGTTAATATAAGAATTTGTCCAGTAAATATAGCTAAGAGGCAAACACGGCACACCTGAAAATCCAGTGTAGGCGAGGATAATCCAAATACAATGTGTTTCCGTTAGGAGGTACAAAATACTCCTTCTGCAAGTGATACTCCGTTCATAAAAAATCTGGTTTATTACGAAATGGTTTTATTAATATAAGAATTTGAGTAGAATTAGCAGGTATTTTCTTTTTTAAGAATTAATAATGACTATTCATTAAGCATTGCTGTCTGAACACTTTCTTGTTTATTGCTACAACAAAAAACATACACTTTCTATGAATGTCCAGATACAACAGAGTGGCACCAGTTTATACTGCTCATTTTCAGTTTTTATAATAAAGATAAGAACAGATACGGAAACTCGCAGTTTACTATACATTCAAATGTTTGTTCCGATGACCCAGCTATTCATAAAAGTTAGTATAGTATATGCGGCAAATCGTCCATAAAATAGGTAGTTAATAAAATATTACTGTTTGGCAAGTTCAAGTAACAGCTTTCTTGTGATACTATTTCTCAAACTTATCTATGTTCAACAGATTGATAACTGGTATTTGCATTGTTGCAGGATACAGTCAAGTCTACAGTGTGTCTTCTCTGCTGAGAGAGATTACCTGCCAAGTTATAGTACTTAGTGATTGTCATTAAAATAGTGCATGAATGAATTTGGATCCAAACAGAAGAGTAAAGTATGAAAATATATATTTATATTTATTTTTTTCTCTTGTTTCCTATAGGTTTAAGTCAAGTATTCAAAATTCTCAGTGCATCTCTTAACTTGAGAGAAGTACTTATAAACAAACAAACTGATTTTAATGTTTTTTTTCTGTAGCACCATAATAAGAGTATTAGGGAAAAATAGAGAGGGTAGTCACTGTATTCAGTTAAAACATAATCAGTGCTATGAATTTCAAGTTGCTAACATATTTTAGTTCTGATGACAGCAGATACCCTTTATTCTTTTACTGTACTCTTTGGGTTTGCTTGGAAAACTCTCTCACTAAGAATCACTTTTCATATCAGATGAGACAACAACAGCAACACAGCACAAAAATAACGGCTTAGCACACGTACTGAAAAAAAGAAAAGCATTGCAAATAATAATATGAATAACAACGAACTGCAAATATAATTAAGTTTATAAAGTTCTTAGTTTTCACACTGGTAGCAAAGTGCAGGGGCAAAGTATTCATGGATGCAGTGTTTTGCAATTGTACAGGTGGACACTGTAACATTATAGAGTGAAACGTTCTGGTCAAAAATAATTTACCTTGGAAGTGGGATGTAAGAGAACATAGATAGTGATGAAGAGTGTATAGTTATATGTGGTCAGTGAGTATTCAGGTGATTCACAGTTTTCATTGGCTCAGCTCTCAGGTTTACCACCTGCTTGTCTTCAAGAAGTTTGATTTGCTCTAATCTCTTGCTGGTATTTTCTCCATCTCAACCATGTAAATATTATTTTTGAGTAAATGTAATGATTGGCTTCTGATTGTAAGGTGAAGCTTTTTCCATAATCTTGAAAGTCATTGTGTAAATATCAGCAACTGTTTTTCTCTTATTTATTTTCAGTATTACATTTTCTAATCTGGTGCTAGTGCCCCCAGTTGTCTATTCTAGGCTTAGACATCGAAATCAAACCAAATTAGACAATATGACAAACTGCCATCACACTATCTAAAAATGGCCACAGAAATCATAGCCTTCCCTGTTTCCATACTAATTAATGGTCCATAGCAGAAAGATACATCCCATCACTGAGGAAAAATCACACATCATACCACTGAACAAATGCCACATATTTACAGAGTTTTGTAATGAAAGACCAATATGAGTGGCGGTGGTGCAGCAGTTACCATTATTGCCTCACAGCAAGAGGTTCTCCCGTTTGATTCTCAGCTGGAGCACCTTCTGTGTGAAGTCTGCATGTCCTCCCCATGGTCAAATGACGTTAAAGACATACAGGTAGGTGCGTGCATGAATGGGTGGGCCTTCTTTAAAAGGTTGGACATCGGGCTGGCAACTCGGCACTGTAAAAATCCACTGCCAATCATGAGAGGACCGGAGTTCTGCTGTGGTGACTTCTAACGGGGAAAAGCCAAAAGTCTTTTAGTAATGAAAGACCAATAGCAATTCTCTTCCCCTCTCCAAAAAATTATAGAAATGCATCCATATGCAGCTGATGCAGTACCTAACCTCAAATAACCTGCTCTCAGAAACACAGCATGGCTTTAAACCCCATCACAGCACCACTATTGCTCTACTACATTTTACTAATATAATAAACCAACATAGAAACAATGGTCTGCTTGTGTCTACCATGTTCTTAAACTTGTTAAAGGGATTTGATACTGTCTCGCACTAGCAACTGCTCATTTGACTCTCTTCAATAAGACTTTCACAATACTTCATGTTGTGGTTTCTTAGTTACCTATGTGGAAGGCAACAATCTGTTAAATGGCAACAAAACTACTCATCCTTTTAACCAGTTAGTATAGGTATTTCTCAGGGCTCTATCCTGGGTCCTCTTCTATTTAATATATTTATTAATGACCTCCACACCCCACTCAAAATGCTTATTTAGTTCTGTATGCAGAAGACCCAACATTAATATGTGCAGTCTCAAAAATAAATAAACTCCAAGACGTTACCCAAAAATCTGTTTCCTCTGTAGAAATCTGGCTCAAAGAATCAAACCTTCTACTCAACCCCAAGAAAACCAAGTTAATGTTTTTACCTCAAAAAATTGCCAAAATTAAAAGCAATCTTTTATCATAAAGTCAACAATTAATACTGTAATCAAAACTGTAATGCACAGTAAAATTCTAGCTGTTATAATAAATGACAGTTTCAAATATGACCAGCATATACTGCACACCATTAAATCTACATATGAGAAACTGGGATGCCTATACAGGATCAATGGATTCCTTACAGATACTGCAAGAAAAACTCTAGCCACCATCTTCTTATTGCCAACTGTATTATACATCAATCCTATCCTAACAAATTTAAACAATACTCAAAGAAAGAAACATGCCTCCTGCTACAAAAAATAGTTAAATTTGCTACCAGTCTCCCTCATAGGACCTACCATTGGCATAGCTTAAATCAATAAAACTGTCTTGAACTACACAACTACATAACATATTCATAACTAACTACAGCACACAAACTGATTCATCATCCAGAAAAATGTCCTGCACTACAAAACACATTACTGCCCTACTGTCCAGCAAGGGACGTCCGCTCTGGTAACAAATTCTTATTACTTACAAATGTCAAATAATGCTGCAGGAGACTCACTCTACATCCAATAAATTGGTAAACTCTAGAATACTATCTCCACACAAATAAAACTTTCACACAGACTCAATAGTTTTTAAACATTGCTTAAACATCATCTTAATCAATCTTGGTCCTGCACGTGCTCATCACAAAATTAAGGCTTTGTGTTCACCATACAATACTCTCCAAATACTCTCCTTGAACAATCCATTAAGATGCATGTGGGCTTGCTCTTTAGTAAATTTCAACTCTGTAAAATCTTTGAATGTATAAATGTAACTACTGTTTGTATATAAATTTAAACAGAAATGTAACCAACCTGTGTTTAAGTGGAACTTAGTATAATGAAATGTAAGCAAATGGAGCTTTTCTTCCAGGGCCTCCACTAAAAATGGATATTACCCAGTCAGACATACCCAGTAAACAAAGTCAAATAAGTAAATACATGTTAAGACCAGGCAGAGAATATAATAACTGTTCCTCAGGTCTTTCTGTATACTTCATGTTTATAAGATGTGGTTTTCATGGTTCTTTAAAGCTCTACAACACAGCATTTTACTTAACAATGCATCAGCTCATTGTTGCAGGAAGTGGTATATGAAATGGTTTGACTAGCTATCCCCTGTTGTATCAATTGATTACAAGACAGTGTTTGTGATTTCTGTAGAAACACATAGCTGGAGGTTTAAACTATTGTCTACTCTCGCACTTAAGTCTTAATGATGTGGTTACTGCCATTTATATGGATTGACCATTTATTTGTAATGATAATTTATATCTTTTTACCCAGATCTTATAATACTACATTTACTGACATTAGAGGTGAAGTCATTACTACTGCAAATCCCTGTGAGACATCATTGCAGAATTTTGTCATCTTTTTCTAAAGAATTCAATACCTAGTTTGCAGTCCTCAGTATATTTGGTTATACATAGCCCATTTCCATTTGTATATTTTGAGTTGTCCCAGTTCATAGCCTTGTGAGACATCACGGTTAATGTCTGTTGAGCCAGAAAGATAAACTCCTTACCCTGATGTGGTGCTTCTTATAATTTAGATAGTAGTGAATCCAATGAAATGTATATGGACTGCCATTTGTTGTTGTTCTTCTTTCGGCTTTTCCTACTTAGGGGTCACCACAGTGGAACTCCAGTCCACTAATGATTGGCAGTAGATTTTTACGGTGCCAAGGCGCCAGCCCGATGCCCAACCTTCAACAATGCATGTCTTTTGAATGCCACTCGACCGTAGGAAGGACATGCAGACTCCTCACAGAAGGTGCTCCAGCCAAGAATCGAACAGGAGAACCTTTTCCTGTGAGGCAACAATGCTACCACTGTACCACCACTGCTTACAATGCCTTTTAATGTATTAATTGTTGCCTTACGTGGAATAATGTCAAATAATGTGAAAATATTTATCAAGGTCAGTATAAGAGGTTTATGCCAATAACATTTCATTAAGTGCTGCTTTACCTATTCAAAGAATCCTACAATATTCAAAAAGTAATACCGATAATGCAACAATGTTAAGTGATACTTAAGTTAATTTATTCACAGTATTCATGATACATTTCATCTCAGTGAGCCACTGATGATATTGTGTAACATGAAACTGGGAATAAACTTATAGCCCCTGGGAATATATATATATATATATATATATATATATATATATATATATATATATATATGTATATATAATTTATTTTTTTTTTTATTTAACATTTGTTGACCGGGAAAGTCCGACTAGGTTCTACAGATCCTGTTTTCAGCAGAGGCCCAGGGAGAAATGCTCCAGATGCATGTCTTTAGAATGTGGGAGGAAACCGGAGTTCCCGGAGGCAACCCACGCGAATGCAGGGAGAACATGCAAACTCCGCACAGAAGGCACTCTGGCCGAGAATCGAACCAGAGAACCTCTTGCTGTGAGGCAACAGCATTAACCGCTGCACCACTATATATATTGCTACACTTTAATTTGTGCCTCTGTTTATTTTAAGTTTTCCAACTTAAATATAATTTTCTCTAGCTCTTATCAGGTATACAAATCAGTTCTAAATCACTTTGATGCATCAAGGAACGCACATATGGAATACAGTAGATAATTAAAAGATGAACAGTAATAACTACAATAGAAACAGAAAAGAACAAATCAAGATCACTTAAAGGTAAGTAATTTATATGAGAAAAGCATTGAGGGATAGTTGTTAAGCTAATAAGATGTATTGCAGAACATACCTCCAGCAAAAAAGAAAATCAAATCAGTGAAACTGATGCATTCAGTGGCAGCCTAGGCACATTATTACAAAACTACTGGCAACAAAAGCTTAACGTAAACATTACTTGTATGTCAAAATTAATACCAGCCTGCAGTATCACTTGACAAAGTATAGTAAATAAAACCATTAATTAAAACAGATAATATGCAGCACACTATCACTAAAATGTACTAACCTGGTTTGATGGAAAATATGCATTATGAAATAAAAATGTTTTAAGAAACCGTTTAAACTATGACATCAGTGGGTCAAATTGTAGCAGATAAGTAATGAAGTCCAGAAATAGATGCTTCAACAGGAAAAGGAGTTGTATTCCAAAACTTTTAAATGGAATGTGAACTTAGTAGTTGCCTCTTGACTGCTGAGAAAGGGGTATAAAGGCCAGAAATGCTCCAGCATATTCTTCCTGTAGGAGGGACACAAGTCATATAGTGTAAGGCAAGTTGAGACAAGGATCATATAGTCGCACCTCGGGGAACCACAAGGACGTGAAAACTGTCCTGCAGCTGTGTTCAGTAGGAATAACTACTCACTTCTTTTAGAAGACATGCATCAGCAGTCTGATCCAAATGCAGTCCATGTGCCCACATCCTGTTATAAGTACAGGGCTTTACCATAGTATTTATGTTATTATACCAATGTATGAATGCCTATAGGCAAATCCTCTGTTGGAATTAATAACCTGAAATTGGCAGTCTTCCTAATATGGTGAAAGAAAGATTTAATAGCACCTGCCACTTGGTCTTATAGTGTTAACCTAGACAAATAGGATCACATCCAGGGTCCAGGCCTGAGATACAAATTCTAGTTCATTTTTACCAGAAACAGTAGAATATTAACTTATTTATTTATGTATGCATGTATCTATGTATGTATGCACATACTTATTTGATTATTTTTCTAACCGTAGAATCTTCAAAAAAACATTCTAGAGTACTGGACTGTACACTACCTTGCTGACCTCATTTATTTAATGAAAAAAGTATAATATGGGCAATATAAAGGATGACACCAAAATATATTGCATAATCTGTATAAAGAGATATGCAACGACAGGCTAAACTTAATGTGCATTGTCATTAGACTAAGATGCTTAAACAAAAGAGGGTAACACGTTAGAGGTGTTTCATTAGCAAAAGGTAACAAATGGATTCATATAGGAAGCTATCCAAAAAACAGAGAGATCCATAGGAGAGTTATATTTCTAAAATGCATGGTTGTCAGTTTAAGAGATGTATTCAGAAGCATGTATTCATTAAAATAGTTTGATATTTTTTCAGCCTTCTAGTAGAGGAAGTAGTTTTAAATATATGGGAATTGAAAGATACATATCTCTTATAAAACATATTTCATATGACAGGTGAGAAGCAAGTTGTCACCTCTTATCATCATTTTACAGTTCACACAATAGAAAGGAAAACAGGTAAAATAGGTAGGCCACTTTCATGTTATTTGGCATCAAAATCTGCATTTCTCTCCTTTTAGATCTCAGTTTATGTCATTTAGTACTTCACTTGCTAGTAGTGATTCACAAATAGTAATGTTATGATAGTGTGCAGTGGTACCTCATTCTATCTTACATCTACAAGCAAGGTTTGCAAATAACTGAATGCATTTAAATCACAGGAAGTGGCAGGCCTTGAATATCCAAGGTGCACCTCAGAGGCAGTATGAGAAAATATTACATTTCCAAAAACCCTTTCCAAACAGTGCCACTACTCAACACAACCCTAGCCCAAAAACACTTGTGCATGCACACACACACACACACACACACACACACACACACACACACACACACACACACACACACACACACACACACACACAGACACACACACACACACACACACACACCACTAATCCTGTTCCCATACCCAGCCCTTATTCTAACCCTAACCTGGAAACTGTCACACACTCCCATACCCAGTGCTGAAGCTTGCTACTTTTAAAAACTTTGTTATAACACAATACCCCACTTACCTTCATGCAAGCACAACTCTCACCTCACATTAAGATTCAATAACTTGATGTTTGAAATCTCTTTTAATCAACAAGCTCAGATTTTTAAGAATAGATAAAGCAATGCACTCTGTAAACAAATATTGCAGCTATATATATATATATATATATATATATATATATAGAGAGAGAGAGAGAGAGAAAGAGTACTCTGACAAGTGATAGAAGCACTCAAAGTTCAAAGCACAAAATATCGAACCCAGTACATCAAACCCAGTACATCAAACAAGTAAAATACTGCACATTAAAAGATCACAGACGGAGCACAATTTCCTCTTATGACCTGTTAACACCAGCACTATTTCCAGCCATAGGTTGTCAGAATAGTGGTAGTGCAACAAGAACCTTTTTTTCTAAGGTAAGGTGTAGAGTTGGAGTAGAGGCAGGGGTAGGGTTAGTATATATTAGTACAGTCAGTCTTTTTTACACCTTCACAAAGTTAGGAAGCCAATTGCTTGTCTATCATCTGAATAACAATTATACATATGTTGTGTGTGTGTGTGTGTGTGTGTGTGTGTGTGTGTGTGTGTGTGTGTGTGTGTGTGCTCATTCATGCAAACAGATATTTTAATTGAAGAATTTATTATTCCTGCAAATTTGAGTTATACATATAACCCCATCAGAATGAAATGACCATGTTTGTTAAATCTGAAAGTTATTCAATGATAGACAATTGCACTTTCAAATGTATGTTCATAAAATTAAGTAGATTAGGCAGGCGCCAGCTCCCTCAAGAAATATTTATGCTGGTTACCAAAAAAGTCAAGATTTTCTCTACAGTGGTGTGTAAGGGAGCACACTTATCTCACTCCCCTTTTTGCTCATGGAAATGAGTGAATTTTTCAATTCAGTGAATAACAGATAAATTATACCCATTATTCTATTTTGTAATGTCAGATCTAATTTTAATTAAAGCTCTGTAAAATATGTATACATATGTAAATTATGATGACTTAAATCAAGCTTTATCTTCACCGCATTATAAATAATGGTCATTGCTAACTGATACTGAGCTGATAAGCATGAGGCAATATTAAAAGGATGCTACAAAACTTCTTTTAACTGTTGTAAAACTGTTGTCAGCCATTCTGGATGCAGAAAAAGTGCCTGACTTTGTGAAATGTCTATATCTGTTTGATATGTTGACTAAATTTAACTTTCCCTCTGACCTGATAAGCACCCAAACACCATTTGTCATGGGATGACTAAATATATGACATTATCTTTTTTCACTTATCTAGTTTGGTGTATTTTAACAGGACAAACAAATAAGGTTGACCTTTGCCATTATCTCCAAAAACAAATGTCATTTGCTCTAGTGCAGAGTTGTTGC
>NC_056727.1:244632458-244692458 GCF_019279795.1 Protopterus annectens | reverse complement strand
TCTCCGAGACCAACTCAATTAGATGTCTCAACAGATTTGTTGTTAAAATACCATATGTTCATCTTAAATTCAAGTCTAATCAATTATCATAACACATACTGTCTATAGCACAACTTTAAAACTCTGTTCTGCTGTGACATTCTGCTTCTATGTTTTTTTATCTTACTCTGGCATCAATCACAATGCAAATGCTATAGTGCGCACCTTCCTGGTGGTAAACAGTATGATCACTAGTTATTGTGTGTTCTGGGGTATACTTTGATAAAGAAATATACTGAAACAAAAACATGAGCATATCTTAGGCATACCACAACTACACTGAACAGATCGTACGCTGAACATTTGTTGTAGAAACACACCTTCCCCATCAACTCGGCTCTTAGTCAGTTCTCCCGTACATTTCACTTAAATTCCATATCACAAGATTTGACGTATGTGCCCTATTCCTATCAGCCAGATAGTCCACACCATCATATTCACTTAAATGCACCAAATACACTGTCTGCAATTTAAATAAAGGCATCAGTTTTATCTTCTTACTTAATTGCACCAAATACACTGCAATTTAAATAAAGGCATCATTTTTATCTTCTTACTTAAATGCACTAAATACACTGCAATTTAAATAAAGGCATCATTTTTATCTTCTTACTTAAATGCACCAAATACACTGCAATTTAAATAAAGGCATCATTTTTATCTTCTTACTTAATTGCACCAAATACACTGCAATTTAAATAAAGGCATCATTTTTATCTTCTTACTTAATTGCACCAAAATACACTGCAATTTAAATAAAGGCATCAGTTTTATCTTCTTACTTAATTGCACCAAATACACTGTCTGCAATTTAAATAAAGGCATCATTTATATCTTCTTACTTAATTGCACCAAACACACTGCAATTTAAATAAAGGCATCAGTTTTATCTTCTTACTTAATTGCACCAAATACACTGCAATTTAAATAAAAGCATCAGTTTTATCTTCTTCTCCTTTTCCCACCACACTTTTCTTATGATCTATGTTATGTGTTACATACCTGTCATTGAGTGTAATACTTTATTTTCCAGGTATTTATCTAAAAACAAACAAAAAAATCCATATTCTTTGTGGATTCTAGCATTACTATATAATTTCTAATGCCACCTGTAACCTCTTTTCTTCCCGCAGCTTTCTTGTTACCTGTTCATTCTGCAGTCTTGTATCCCTTATCGCTCTCAGGACCCGGTCATCCGGCCATATTTGCTCACTGTCTGTTATAAACTCTTTCTGTATACATATTTCTGTAAATATGGTGCCAGTCCCATTGCTTTCCTGACAGTTTTATAAACCAGTATGTGCAGTCCCGGACTTTTCCCATCGTACCTTATCTCCATTGCATATGTTAAACTTGGAGTGATTCTAATGTTAACAAAGCTGTATGATGGGGTTTCTGAAGCTCTTATTAAGCAAGCATCCATTTTCAAAAAAAGCAACACACGCTTTCTCAAACTTAAAGTTTACATAAGTTTTATATCTATAGCAAAATCAATTGCTTTAAAATATAACCTAAAAGGAAAACATTTAAGACTTTCTATAAATCCTCTCTTAAGTGGATTTTGAAGGTTAAACCTTTTCATTAATACCTATTCATACCTTACACCTGTTTACTCTCCATTCTTTACTCACATCTTTACTTCAATCTATTTTGCTCCCCTAAATCTCTTTCTAAATGTATCATAGCCCTCCCCCGGATTCACAAATCCTCCGTGTAAGACTAAATAAGTCTTACTTGGAAACTGCTGTTGAACGGTATGACGTCAGCATGCCATGCATATTCATGAGGGCACGCTGACTCTACTCCAAGTCTAACACGGACTGTGCAGGAAGGCAGGGGGCATGTCTGACTGCCGAGCAGTCCTAAGGTCCATGCCCCTGCAAGTGTCTGAATTGTGAAATGTCAACACACATGAGCGAGTCCGCTCAAATGTCAACATACCCAACACTACACTCCCTCACATTGTAAACCCCCAGTAGAGTTATAAAATGTAAAACTTTTTTTTTTATAATTCCCGATATAGCTGCCCGTATTTGCGCCTGTTTGCGTGGGTGTGCCCATAGCTTAGCTGCAGTTAGCAATGTCGACATTGAAGAGCATAATAACAAATGTTTATGCAAATCAATCCAAATAGCAATAGCATAGTGGTAGAGCCTTCACACAAAGAGGAGGCATTCACGGCTCGAGTACCACCACTCCCCTCTCTATTTTATGTTTTAAATTAGCATATGAAATAATTCCTGACATATATGAATAAAATATTACTAAAAAGCATTGAAATGGCCTATGTATCAGTGAACAAAATGTATATATAGAAATGTAAGAAGGATCTTGACATATAAATGCAGGTAGCTAAGCAGCACTTTACCCAGCACAATCTAGTTGCACACAGTTAAGCAGTGCTTTACCCAGCACAATCTAGTTGCCCACAGCTAAGCAGCACTTTACGCAGTGCAACCAATTGCCCACAGCTTAGCAGTGCTTTACCCAGCGCAATACGTTTGCGCGGAGCTGTGCACCGCGCTATCCAGTGCACCGTAGGGCAACGTGAAGCAATGTGGAGCAACGTGGAGCAACATGGAGCAACATAGAGCAAAGTTGCCTAAACACAGCCACACCCCCTAGCCTGTCTGGACAGTAGTAAAATAAAAAGCAATGACAAGGTTCGAACCCACGACAACTTAGGATAAACATCCGCTGTTAACATACATATACTTATAAATGGTATATTAACCATTGCTAAGCAGGTCTGCAGTCAGCCGAGAATTTTCAAAAATGGCCAATCACAAACAAGTGTGGGAAATGCAGCATATTTAAGCTCCATAGGCGGGAATATTCACCATAACTGATTGTAGCTCCCATCTGCAGTTAGAATGTCTGGTGCTGGAGAGGGTACTCACTTTTGAGCACAACGCTGGGGCATCGAGGAGTCAAAATACATGGTTTGGCTCCTTGTCCACCGTCATGAGTCTTGACTCCTGCAGGGCCAGTTCCAAGGGATGGAGTATAAGGCAGAGGCTTGGAACCAGTTAGCTCATGATCTCACCAGTGCCACAGGCATCCCTCGGACTGGTGAGCAGGTCCGTCACCACCACGCAGACCTGAGGAGATGGAAGCAGGCCCTACTGAACCAATGGATCCAGGAGGCCCATTATATGCAGGATGCCCCACTACTGAGTAGGTAGCCATGGAATGCAGTATGTAAGACATGCTAATATAGTCTATATAATGGATAGGTATGTCTCAATATCCCTTCATTTACTTCACAGCTGCAGGTGTCCATGCTGTGAATCAGCAAGCCTATGCAGATAGGCTGCTAAGGCTGCTCCACCAGGCAGGTTAGTAATTATTCTGCATGTATTGTTATATAAAATATGTGAGAGCCTGAAAAAAGTATTGTAGCCCAATAATACAGCTATAAAATGCCCTGAATAATTTATCTGCATGTACTGTTATATAAAATATGTCAGAAAGCCAGAAATAGAGTGTAGTAACCCATTAATAAAGGTAAAATAAGTCTGGAATACTATCTCTGCATGTACTGTCATATAAAATAAGTGAGCAAGCCTGAAAAAGAGTGTTGTAACCTATCAATAAAGGTATAATATGTCTTGAATAGGTCTTCTGTATGCACTGTAATACAAATAAAGGAGAGAGCCTGTAGTAAAGTGTGTAATGTAATTAATAAAGGTATAATACTTGGAGTGTGTCTGTGTCACTTACTTTGAAATGTTGTTGTACCCTTGCATTAAATAAATAGTACAGTTGTACTGAGTGCTGTCAACCCACAGTTGGCAGTCCCATATAAAGTGGATGAAGGAAGTGCCAGTAGCTGTGAAGCATATATACAGTCCTCAACAGTCGGTAAATGGCTGGCATGCATAGGTAAATCTGGCACACGAGTAGCTTGTCAATGTGTTCCCCAGAAATGTGAGTGTGCTACATGAAATGTAGGGTTCTGTAGAAATTTAACTGAAAATGTCACGTGAACACATCCAGATATGTAGATACATAAATATAAATAAAAAATATAACTATGTAGCAGTAACTTCTGCATCTTGGACAGCTAGTATGTCAGATATAGGTCAGGTATATAATGAACTAGCCAAACCCATTACACAATCTAATGCATGTTGCCTAGTGTAATAATACATGTAGAGGATATACGCCTGCAGTCAACAGGAATGTAGTGTAGAGTAAAAGTACTTATAAGATGTTAATGGAGGTTTCTTTTTACAACCTACTCTATGTGCATAAACAATGCAATTCCAGACCTCAATGGGTATGTCTAATCTCAAAACATTTGTTGGGACATATGTCCTATTGTTCTATAAATATCTGCATTTACTTTGATGCATGTGCCCTGTTCAAACACCACACTATTGGTGGCCTGTTGCCACCAATCATCCCTGCATGCTGTTGTAATGTCCACTGTCGGTCAATATATGCATGTGTTATGCTTGCTGTTCAACTGTTGGAACCCTGGTGTGTTGGGTTAATGGGAATATTACTGCATGCTGTTACAACTAATTTGGAATGCTGTCGTCTATGTTGTAATTAAACACACCTAATCACAGAACATATGGGAAGGCCAGTCCCAAAAGACCCACCTGTCCCTCCTCAGCTGGCGATTGCACCTGGCACCAGCAGGTCAGGTGCGCAGCCCGGGCTACCCTCCTCCATTGGTCCTGTGCCACCTTCGGTTGGAAGCACTGCAGGGGATGGGGCTCATCCCCCCTGCAAGTGTGGGTGGATAAGGGCCACCTGTCACCCTCTGAAGGGTGCGGGTTGTGGTGCGTAGGGAGATCCAGCGTTTAGTTGCTGATCCCCTATGCCAGCTCAAGGCGAGAGTGGCGTGACTCATGGGTGAACCTGCCCCTCCTACGCAGACCCCAGCACAGCCACCCTCGGAGCTGTGAAGGTGCAGTGGTGACTGCCCATGGGTGGGTATCTCAGTCCCACTCTTACCATCTGTGGGCCCATGGGCTTGCGATTTCCAAACATCCGTCCCCATCAATTGTGTTCACCCACCCCATGTGTCATACTCTGCCCCTGTATGCATCTTGTTTGTCTTGTCTGTTTTCCTCCCCAACCTACCTCCCCAAAAATACCTACTTCCTCTGCCTCACATTCCACTCTCACCTGAGAAAAAAAAAAGGCAATCTGTTCCCACAAAAAAATTATGCCCCATACATAGCTGCCCATTTCGCACACATGTCTGCTGGACATGTAAACTGATAATTAGAATTGGCAGTACAACATACTTTGTTGTCCTCACCCCTCTCTCAGGGGTGGAAGGTTTCAAATTTTACTCCAAATTTGTAACATATGCACAGCTGTTGCTGGTAAAGAAATGGGCAGCTATGGACCTTCCCTACACCCGTCCTGCACATCCCGAGCTGGTTTCCCCACTGTCTTTCCCTCTTTGTGCCCCCTTTATCACCACTTTCCTATCTCCCCATTTTCTTTTCTTTCAAAGAAATTAGCACGGGGTTTAGCGGGAGTAAGCACTTTTAAGGAGTAGTTAGCAGGTTGGAGCGAGTGTTCGCATGTGTGCACTAAGCTTGGCATTGCTAAGTGTCACGCAAACTCAAGCAAACCCGCTTACAACTGCTTAAAGGTGCCTTAATCACTCTGTATGTCAGGGCCCTTGTTCTGCTCAGCAGCAAAATAAAACACCTCTGTCAGTCTCAAACTCCAAACCTTGGACACACTTGACTGCTTGAAGTACCACTAAGCCACAGCAGATATACAATAACTTGGTGCTGAAATAAATATATCATGCAATACAATGAGTGAATGTAAAGGAAAAATAGGAAGGCCATAACACAAAGCTTATTCTGTGGATCTTTACCAGCAATTGTTGTGGAATTGCATTACATGACTGTGATAAGAGAAGCAGCCATTCTAGCAGCAAATAATGTTATAGAGGCACTTTACAACCCCCACACAGTATCATAGCAGGACAAACACTGGCATATCTGATTAGGGCAGAGGCCATACTTCCTGATTCTGAAACATATTTTAGCTGTGTCCCTCTGAATCCCTCTGAAAAGTACTGATGTTAGTCAGAGAGGTGGTGTATTACACAATGAATAATCACAATAATAACAGTAGACACCGCTTGTACTTCATAAAAGGAGTACTAATCCATATGCACTGCTTCACTCAAGTCTACACTTACTGTCTCTATTAGTTGGAAGGTGTAACTCACTTTTAACTACCTATCCCTGACTCCAAGCAAATATGTATCTGAGTGTTTCATAGGCCTGGCAGAGGCACAAACGCACAGGCATATCAGCATATCTGCTGTTACACACTCTGCAAATAGCTTTGTGAGGACTTCCACAAGCATACCCTTATGTAGGAGTACAACACAGAAATACCAAAGGATGTAGCCATGTACTGGTAGCAACTGACTGTAACAATGCCATTGTACCAGTGCTGAAAACACCTGTGGGTTGCAGAGACAAAGAATAACAGGCTAACATCTGGCTACCATCTGGATAGGTTCACAGTTGGGAACTATGCAGATAGACCACCTGCCATGATAAACTAACAGGTACACACCAATCCATTAAGTCCAGTAAGATAACACTGGCACAATAAGACATAATGCTCTCTGTATGTCTGCATCCCCCCCATATTATAAATACATGTGTGTTTAGGATCAACCAAGGATGTAGGTAGGCATACTCAGTAGTGGAATTGTCCAGTTTACCTGAAACTCCTGTGCTAATGTCAACAATAAAAATACACAAACCCTGCAGAAGTGAGTACATCAATATGCACAGTATAACAGTCCACAAACAGTTTATGTGTCAAAAGAATACTTCTCAATAACTACTTTTGTATGGCAGTTAATTACATAAGTAGAAAAAAAACTACACACTCACATATATCTTGTGTAAGCATTTCTAGGGGTGAGTTAAACTCTACACTGATAGCTATGTACTGGAAGTGGCAACAGTCAGGTCTGAGTTCAACATGTACATCACTGTCTACACCTCTAGCTTCAGATATAAGAAGTATACCAACCTTCTGACTTAAACAACAGTGTCCACAGCAAACAAGCATGCGCCCCACTCTGGAAATCTGAAAGGGCTACGCCTACAAAACTTAGCAATTTATAGCACTGGGTTGCTATGACAGTGAGTACTGCAATTACCACACAGCAGGCTGTATGCATTTACCTGATGCTGGGCACCAATTGGTGCAGAGGTCATCACATGCACATGTGCAGATACCTATAAAAGCAGACTGTACTTGCTATTCCCACATGCAATCATTACATTGCACATGATAAAGCATCACTGAACTTGAGGAGTTAAAAATAGTTATTACTTAATAACACAAAAGTTTAATTAAGTAAAAAAAGACTTGTGTGAATTAGCAAACAAATATATTAGTTAAGTAAAAAAAAAAACTTAATTAATAACCAAAAGGAATTAAGTAAAAGCAATCTTTACTTAAGTAACACCAAAAAAAAAAAAATTGTCAAAACATACACAGACAGACCTGAAAGTGACAAACAGGTATGTAACAGATATGTGATTACCGGCAAGTAGTAGATGTTTATGAAGAGTACTGTAAATACTTTGAAGCATGCATATGTGGCAGCAGTAGGTATGTATGCACTGATACCATGCATGACAACTGCCATGGACAAATTAGTGTGTAGCTGTGTGCAGTGGGACATAACTGTGACATATGTAGCTCAGAATTTAATGTCAAACATCCGATCATGTCATCTATGTTCTGTACAGTACTGTGTATAATGGCTGTCTGAGGGAGTAGTGCAAACAGCTATATAAACTTGGATGTGACAGAGTAACACATGCATGATAATCATATAATGTATAGCTTAGCATTGGCAACTGCTGTACCAGGCTAGTACAGTAATGTAGCATTTGCAGCTATAAATACTCCCTGTAATATTACTGTTATGCACACATGTGACAACTGTTCATGTTGTAGCAAGGCCCAAAAGGTCATCTGTGAGGTCTACAGATGTACAACAGTGTACCTTGTGTGTGTATGGCACACACATATGTAGAGATATTTATGTGTCAGATATATTAGCATCTTGACATGTGCATAGAGCAAGGTACATACTGCAACTGTTTGTGAAGGGTGGACATATATATGTTGGTGAAGGTTGTTATGTGCATATTTTCATGTAGGTTGTAGTGTGTGGCAAACGAGATAGAATACAGTGCTGGTATATGACATGTGGTGTTTAAACACTGTGGGTATGATTTGCTAAGTTTATAGTCTTCCAGACAGGGAGTCCTGCTAAAGATACATGGCTTGAGAATACCCTCAATGCATTCTGCAGAAGACTGTGCAAAATTATTACATAACTGTATCTCTCTCAACCCTTGCATAATTGATATTCCCACCATGAAAGGTGGACTGTATATGTGCTTACATGTAAATCTATATGTACACCAATGGATGTCTATATGCATGCTCAAGCTCAATGTTGTAAATGTATTGTCATCCCTTTTGTTAGAAACCCTGTACCCATGAACTACCACATAGGTGGTAGTCTACTCAACACCAAAAGTGTGATGAGACCACGGGACACACGTGGACAGTAGTGTCCCTTTTGATAATCACAGTGCCATACTAGTCATGTAAACTGTGTACGGTCCACATGTCATCACAAAAGGTGCGTCATCCATGGAATGAGAGGTCAGTGTTCCACTCTACTCATCAGTCATAAAACCCATCATAGAGTACAACAGGTCTTTTGGTATGTACCTCAGAAGACATCTACAGCAACTGTAGATGCCAGGCACAAACACCACAAAGAGTATTACCAGACTCAAACAGATGCCCTATGCAGACTGTCTTCCAAAACCACAGCTACGCTGTGTCACATACCACCTACCCAGAGCCAACCTCTGCCTAACATACGACGCTATGCCAAACCCACAGGTGTTGGACATGCTCCATGTAAACAGATCAAAATCTCTACAAGCTACACACTGCACTGATCTAAACCTTGTAACATCAAAAAGCAGAACATGCTGGAGTGGTACATTCTCATCTCAGACACATACCATACTCTGGAACTAACTACCTATCAATAGCAAAGAAAGGTCCTCATTAGCAGTCGTCATGAATAATCATGATGAATGGATGTGAGATAGGAAATACAACCCGGGAATCACCTCTGTGGCTCTGCATGACAGGGGCACATGAACTTAAATTACATGGGTGTTGAAGGGCAGGGTACTGTATGGCTAGGCTTCTATAGGCCCTATGCCTAATAGCCTAAGAGCTACCTAGGACCCGATACAAACACACAGGTACATGTTGCATTAATTGCTATGTGAGGTTGACTGAGTGTGATGGTGAATGTGTAGGTGAATATGTCAACATTGTGTATATGTGTGATAGCCTAGTGGGAAACTGTTTATATCATGGTATGTAGTGTTCTAGCTCTGATCCCTGCAAAAGATATGTATGCTATTGCTAGGCAGGAAAAGCAGTATGATATACGGTGTGACATAGTCCCATGGTGTTGACTGGAGTGTGCCATTGTAGGCTAAAGCAGTACATGTATGCTTATTGATTGTTAACACTAGTGAATACACATCCCATATGAACTGTAGTACTTACCTGAAGCTGTAGGCCTAAACAGCATAGTATGGTGTATATCCACATTGCTTGTAAACACTGTTTTGTTTGTTACCTGTAGTCCTCACACATTACATACCTCAGGCATAAAGTTTTTGTAAGTGCTGACACACAGTACTGTATGGTACACTGGTAAAGCTCATCTGGGTTGCCATACCTTTGTGTCTTGTAGGTATGTCTGATGTGCGTGTGTGGGTATGCCTGTAACATGGCCTCGGTCGTATGTGTGTTACAGGATATAAGTGCATATCTAGCAACATGTATAGTGTAGTACAGCAGTATGCCACCTATACTGATGAATGTGCACATATGTTGCTTAGGGGGTTGCTATCAACAAGTAGTGTGGTGTACTGGTAGTACTGTAACTGTACTTTACAATCATTGCAATGGATGACATATTTCTGTATGCATTAGCTTCATATATATCTCCTGTGGCTAGGTGGTGCATTGTGTCACATACAGTGTGCCATGTGCTGTTGTATAGTCTTACATACTGGTTTCACTTTGTTGCTGTGCAGAACATGGCTTAATATATAGAACGTGCCAGGCACTGTCAGGCAGTTGTGGGCTGAGCACTGATGTGTGGTATTAAAAGTGTGTATCTACTGACAGCCAATAGGTTGCTATATATGGCATTTCATTGATATCTGTACTTTAGAATAAGTGTGCCACAAGACTTGCTCACAGTAATTGTTTTATTGTCTTCCAGGGACATGTCTCATCATCGCAACTCTGCGTATTCCCCTGAAGAGGAGGAATTAATCATATCCACACTATTACAACATCACACCCTGCTGTTCTCCAGAACCAGCCAGGAACAGCATGAGCGCACTGCACTGTGGCAAGATGTTGTCCGTCGGATTAATGACATAGGCATGCATAACCGGACTTATGAGCAGGTACGCCATCACTGCAGTGATTTAATTAGACATGTCCGGCAGCATGCCTCTGATGTCTTAGACAACAGCTTGCCACAGGTGGTGGTGCAGCATCACACCTGCCCCTCACCAGAGTGGAAGAGCTGCTCCTCAGCGTGGTGGCTCCTGGCCAAAAACTACAACAAACATGTGTCATCATGGAGGCCAGAGTCACCCAGAAAGTTGACTCGGAGCATGCAGGTAACATGCTATATCTGTAGACTACTGTTAGCTCGATTGTTAGAACATGCATATGTCAGATGTGTACTGTGTATTTGGAAGATGTGGAGCCTGGTGTTGTAGAAAACTGATAATTTTGAACATAATCTGTATGCCTCTGACTGTCAACCATTGTACTACTGTAAAATTGCAAACTCACAGCAGCAATGCCACAGTTGTTGACACTGACAAACTGTCTCATGTCCTTGTAGGTCCCTCTGGGGACAGCAAGACAGCAGACCCATGCTGGTGAGTGTTCTACATTTAATATGGTAAATAACATGTGCATGTCATAGGTGAGTTGTAGGCCATATACACATGTAAAACACCTACACATAATGCATGCTCTGCAAGTTTTCTGTGGGACTATGCACATCCCAGTAACATGAGTAGCTGCCTCAAACACATGCTATACACAGAGCATCCCAAACAATTGTGGTACACTGTAGTGGACATTGTATAGGCAGAGTCAATACACATGCACACAACATACACCACCTTGTCATACGCAGTACATGCTAATATGATACACATGGCATATTTAGACACCTGCTGTAAGGTCAGACTCCAGTATCCCAAATGTCATCCACATAGCACACATACTATACCTGAGGGGTAGAGGCCTATCATGGGGCAGTGCAAAACTCTTTAACAAACAAGACATTCATGTTAGGTAATGCTCCCTATTGAACACCTTACATACCCATGTAACAACTGCCTGTGAAATGGTTAATGTAGTCACAGTGCTGCAGTTCAGGTACAGCAAGATAGTTGCCAGTGTGGCACATATTAGTGGCCTTGAGTGACCACATGATGCTGCCTGATGATGGCTCATGGTACTACACTACATCCAGTTACAGTAATTACAGTTCAACACATAGCATTCATTGCTATACACCTGACAGTTGTGTGCATTCAGCCATGGTATGTATACCTGTGAGTGATGGTGCACAGGACATTGAAAAGCATTTAATACTTGCACAGCAATGTTGTGTCCATGTACACATTGTGTTCCAGGGTGAGGCCAATCATTGAACAACACACATGCATCAAACACATGTATACTGTTATTAACAAGGAATCTCTACACTTGCACTGCATGCTGTTGAGCAACACACATCTTGCATGCTGACACATGTGATAGGACTCTTTGGCTTGTGATACTGTACTCCACCATTAACCACTAATGGGTGTGTTTTGGATTGATGTTGTTGTGTGTGTGTGTGTGTGTGTGTGTGTGTGTGTGTGTGTGTGTGTGTGTGTGTCTACTTTAGTGAATAGTGTATTTGTGTTCATGTGTTCATGTGTGCATGTGTTCATGTGTGCATGTGTGCATGTGTTCATGTTCATGTGTTCATGTGTGCATGTCTGCATGTGTGCATCTGTGCATGTGTTCATGTGTGCATGTGTGCATGTGTTCATGTTCATGTGTTCATGTGTGCATGTGTACATGTGTTCATGTGTGCATGTGTGCATGTGTGCATGTTCATGTGTGCATGTGTTCATGTGTGCATGTGCGCATGTGTTCATGTGTGCATGTGTTAATGTGTGCTAACATAATGTACAGATTGTAAAGTGTGTTTCCTGTCTCCCTCTCACAGTTGCTGAGGTTGTATTGGTTGAGTGCAGCAGGGAACCTGAAGACACTGCCACAAATAGTGGAGATGATAAAACATGTGTTGTGGCACAGGCGGGTTTGACAGAGTCTGTCGTTGGTCCTCCAATCGACAGTACACAGCTTTCCACACCATCTATGTGCACATTCATACTGTCAATACATCCCCCATCACCAATGGCCTTAGCTGAGGGACAGCATACAGTAGGCATTGATCAGGATAGTGTGGCATCTATGGCACATGCATCCCCTCACAGCAGCCATACCCAGATTCCTGGAATGGTACCACATAGATGGATGTCCAGGGGTTCTCGTGGGAGCACTGCTGGTCATAATGCCCCTGGCAGATGTGCCTCCACAGGTCTTACAACCTCAGATATGTTCCAGGCTGTAATGCAGGCACAGGCATGTATGGAACGGTACACCAGACAGGGACTGAGGGTGCAGAGGGCCCATAACACTGCTATCAATGACAGTATCCGTGACCTTGCCGGTGCAGTGCGTCACTACACTGAGGTCATTCATAGACTTTGGGAGGAGACATTAGATGTCCTCCACAATGTCATGTCCATGTGCCAGGACAGTGCACGATGGCCGAGATGTTGACATGGATGTATGCCAGCAACATCATTGGCTGGCAGTCATCATGGACGACACACAAGTCGCAGCCACTCCCATAGTGGCAGTACCAGCCGCAGCAATGTTGGAGCAGGGCTGTCAATAGACCATCCTAGAAGACCAAGTGCACGTGGGTCTGGCCAGTCCCAGCAGGGGCATGGGTCCAGTTGACATCCCTCTGTCTCTGATGATAGTACCCAGTCTGGCTTAGTACCCGATACTGTCTGTTGCACCCCTGCCAGACACGTGTCCGTGGCCAGAGATGGTGATCTGTACAGCCTGGCAGGTACAGTCTGTGGCTGTCCCACAACCTCCGGTATATGGCAGCCACATGGTGGAACTGTGTGCATGCAGACACACACACATAATCCAAACACCTAGGGCTAACACATACACACATGCATCACATGAACATTGACCCATGCTGTACTGTTGTCCCTCACACACACACACACACACACACACACACACACACACACACACACACACACACACACATACATGTTGATTGGATGGGTCAATGTCAGGCTCTGGCAAACCGACAACACACCCTGTGCATATGATGAAACTTGCCACCTCCTGTCATCTGTAACATTGATGCAGGAACAGGCTAACATGGTGCTGATGCACAGGGTGACTTTATAGCAGTGTAGCAATGTTAGCATGTTGTCAGCAGTACAGTGTAATGATATCCCTGTAGGTATATCTGAGCAGGCATGATGCAGTAAAGCTATGATTATCAATGTAGTATTGTTTACAACAGTGTTAATTCCAAAAATGTATTGTCCACCCATGTGCCACTTGGCTGATGTGTGTAGTTTTGGCAGCATGTGTTGGTGAGTGGACAGTACATATGTGATGTGTGCAGTACAGATCTGCAGGTGTACATTTGTGAACATGGTGGAGGTTCATTGTCTGCATGTACGTGCATAGTGGACACATGGGAAGGGTGACATGCCCTGTATTACACAGTGTCAAGACTTCATTGTTTCTATTGGTGGCCAGTATGCACTTTAATACACATATGTTTTAACTTGGGTACACATGTGTGCATGACATGGTTTGACACTATGCTGTGGGTGATACTGTTACTATCTGTCATTGGTTTGCATTCTGGTAGTATACACAACCTCAAAAGCCTGACTATAACCAATCGTTAGATGATGTCTTGACAACTGACACACAGATGTAGGAAACTCAGTAGCATTTGGATCCGTCCGGTACTATACTATACCCGTAACCAGTGGTATTGAGCGCCACCCATTCCTGGGACCACTCCTGTTTGGCATATAGCCCTCTTAGGTACAAGCAAACACACTAGGGATATGTCTGTCCACATCTGGAAATGCATATAGTGGCCTACAATGCATTCTCCGATGAGACACTTATCCTCCACAAGGGTATCATACAGACAGATACCTGTTGTCCAACCCATGCTGTAAAGCTGTAAGCCAAATACAGCATAGTCATCCACATTCAATAAACATAGTATCCCGACAGTACCATATAGGTAGTAGCCCCAAACATGTAGAACGGGTACCGATGTGTACATACAGCAAAGTGTTATGTCATCTGTCCTTTGGTATTCACATTTCCATAGGTATTCTGAAGTCCCTCGGTGTATCACATAACCAATAAGGAGTCTGTATGCATATACACAAAGTTGTTGCACACCTATAATGAATGTCCATTATTGACAGACTTTGTTGTGTTTGAACATGTCTGAAATATACCCAAGGCATGAACCCTCACTCACACTATTCTATAGAAACTGTCATGGGTGTGTGTGACACAGATGACCTAGGCCACAGATTACTACAGTGGCTGGCCTTGTCACAAACATACATATGTGACCGAAGGTCTGAGAAGCAGCAGCACAATCTGTCATAGGTAACAGATGTATTCATGTAGAAAGCAGGCATCACACCTATGAACTAATTGAGGTCATATGTACATATATGTATTTGCCACACAGATACCTGAAGTGTGCAATGCACATACTGTTGTTATACTGATATGTCATACAGTAGTAAAAGCTAAACTCACAACACATTAATCAACAGTATCACACACACACTCAGCAATTGCAGGATTCAACCCCCTGCTTAACTATGTTATGATACAAGAGAAATACACATTAACACGACACACTATAGGCTTTATTGGGAGTTTTTATTTCCACTGCTATATTTGTAGGATGCTGACATCATCAGACTTGCCAAACAGGAATAGAACACTTTTAAGGTGTTTTCCTAGTCTCCAAAAAGGGCAATACTCTCAAAGGAAATCACATAGAAATATACACATCACTCAGCAATTGCAGGATTCAATCCCATACTATGTTATGATACTAGAGAGATACGCATTAACATGATGCACTATATGCTTTACTGGGAGTTTTAATTTCCACTGCTATATTTGTAGGATGCTGACATTGTCAGAGTTGCCAAACAGAAATATAACACTTTTAAGGTGTTTTCCTAGTCACCAAAAAGGCAATACTCTCAAAGGAAATCACATAGAAATATACACACCCCCCACACACACACTCAGCAATTGCAGGATTCAAACCCCTACCTAACTATGCTATGATACTGGAGAGATACACATTAACATGATGCGCTATATTCTTTATTGGGAACCTTCTTTTCCACTGCTATATTTCTGGGATGCTGACATCATCAGACTAGACATGGTAATGTGTGTGCACTTAGTTTTATGCAATCCCAGGACTGAGCCATGGGGGACAGCAGGTGTTACCAGCTTGAACAGGACTCCACAATTCTTACCTTGTGTGATATATCTGTGGCCCAGTTGCCAATCCATCCGATGACAATACATATTTATGCACAGGTTGTTAATTTTGTGGATACGGCATGTGTCTGGGATGTTGGAAAAGGCCTATTCAAAGTATATGTGGGACATGTGTAGCTCATTTCATTGATGTATGCCCTGAGTGGCTGCCTTGCAAACAGTCTAACAGGTTTGGGAAACATGATCTGCCCATAACCAGACCAAAGTTGGTAGGGTTGTGTGTTTATAGGCTTCCAATAGCTCTGTTTCTGACGTCAGTCATGATGGACTCCATGGCCTTGCAGATCAGACTTCATCGGCTTATAAGACTATAGTTCCCATGGTCTGTTGTGCACCAACACTTGTGCAGTGTGCCATATATTGCTGTAACCCATTCAACAGTTTCATATCATGTAGAGAGGGTGAGGCTCAACAGACTGTTCAGGTGCAGGGTCTGTTTGTTCTGCAGTTCACTTATGATACATATAGGGGCACAATGTAATCAAACTGATGCCATGTTTTCAGCTTTGGAAGGAGCTGTTTACCCATTCTACATGTGATATCTCCTGGTATGATGATAGGGCCTTTTGTCAGTGGGAGGTGTGTATGTATGTATGGGCCTGTCTGACAGGATGTTGGCATTGTCAGTCATTTACAGTTGGCCCTGACTCAGGACATATATGAGTGTACATTGCTATTTATGACATAGCTGAAGGAAGTGTCTTGGTTCTGTATGGACTCCTTCACAGATAATCTTTCCATGACCTGGGTTGGATAGTGTTTGGAGTGCACATTATTTATTGATGATACTGATTTCAGTTTTTTTTATTTTCTTTGCTTTTCAACTTTCTATGAACAACCTAAGTATCTGTAGTACATATTTGATTATGACAGGGTTCCAATATATTATATATGTGTCTGTTGTCATATCACTGTGTGCACAAGTCAGGATTGGTGAATTGTGAGAGGTTCCTGGGTTAACACATGCAACTGCCAGATATGTGTGGCCCACTGCTGTACTCAGACATGGCCTAAGTGTGTGAGCATGCCCAGTTTGGCCTTTCAGTATGTTGTTGCCTGACATTTGCCTCATTTATTCAAGTGTGTGAGCATGCCCAGTGTGACCTTCCAGTATGTTGCTGTGTGAAGTCCACTACATTTGTTGATGTGTGTGAACACACCCAATATTAACATTTATACTATTATATGTGTGTTGTAAATCAAGTTGTATTTTTACTGCAGGGCTCACCTTTGTGCCATAACTCTACAGGGATTATGCTGTACTTGCGGGGTTTCCAGGAGACACTTTGCATAGACTTATCAACATTTCTTCATACAGGCTGACCTTGAAATACTGTCATGGTTTAGTGGTTCAGTACTGTGACTATAGTACACAGTATCCCGGGTTTGAGGATTGTCACTGCTTCATATTTTCATACTGGGCAGACCAGACTGCTTAAGGAACAGTAAAGCAAATATGACCATGTTTACCTGCTTTTGCTCAACTTTGACCAAACTTGCCCAACATTGCTCAACATTAACCAACATTGCTGAACGTTGCCCAATATTGCTCAACATTGCCCAAAGTTGTGCTACTTAGTGTGTGCAATTTTGTTTACATATACTAAATAGTGGTAAAAGCTGTTTAGCTATGCTTTATATTGCTTAAAACATGGCAATCATGCCTCAGGTGGTGCTGCAGGGCTGCCTATGTCGGATGCACATAGTACACTCCCTATACATGTTTGAAAACAGGTAGTGTCAAGTTAGGCATCCCTTTTACTATATGTGTGAGTCAAAGAGAGATATCATTTCCAGGGTTCCCACTGAGCCAGTGTATATGCTATGCGTTGCCTCTTTGCCAAGGCCAAAGCATACTGGGCACGCCTCCTTCTGCCTACTGGGACAGGCTCAGGTTGTTCCTCCTCCGAGTCACGCTCTGCCTGTGATAGCCTTGGCAATGGTGGGGGGCTGTTTGGCCCGGCCCAATGCTGGTCCTTCTGCAGCTGTTTTCACAGGATCATATTATATAGCATACCACATACTGTGACTATTTGGGTACATGTAGTTGGTGAGTACTGCAAGGCTCCACCAGATGTGTCCAGGCACCAGAACCGTGACTTGAGCAGCCCAAACACACACTCGATTACATTTTGTGTTTGTGCGTGTGCCTCATTATGGCTTTCCTGTTCAGGTGTGTGTGCATTTCTGATGGGTGTCATCAGCCACGGCTCCAGTGCATATCCAGCATCCCCCACTAGGTGACCATGAGGGATGTCCCCATTGGCAAATGTCTGATACAGCTGTGTCAGATGCCAGATATGGGAATCATGGTAGATTCCAGGGCAGCCAGCACACACATTCATTATTATGCCCTGGGCATCACACATGACCTGGCAGTTGATGGATGGGAAACCCTTGCGGTTAAAGTAGACCCTACCCTGCTCACCAGCTGGAGCTTTGATGCATATGTGCGTGCAGTCTATTGCACCCACTACCTCAGGGTATTCCGCTATTTGCTGGAAAAGACGCATATTGCTGGCCAATACCTCACAGGAATTGGGGAAATATACATGATCACCGACATGTGCTGACATGGCATTCAGGAACTGGTGCAGTACCCTGGATGCTGATGCCTGTGAAATCCCCATCATATCACCAGTTGGTCTCTGGAAGGTATCTGTTTCTAGTATTCTTAGGCCAACACATACCTTGGTTTCCACTGGGATGGGTTCCCCTCTGTTGGTTCTGTGTGTGAGGTGTGGCCTGCACAGCTCAACAATTTGCTGCATGAGGTCTTTGTCCACTCTATAGCACTCCACTATCTCCAGCTCATGTAGCCCCTGGTAGGTTACCCTGGGCCTGTACACTCTTCTCCGTCTCCTCACTGTGGGTTGTTCAGCAGCATTCGCATTGTCACCACCCTCAGCATGTTGCATATGTTGCCTTATAACAGCAATGGCAACCCCTAACATTTCTTTGTCTCAGTAAAGCTTTTTCAGTTTTCACTTCTATTAGCTTACTGCAGTGTTGCAGTGTCTCTGAGAAAAACATGGTGGAAAGTTGTTTGCAGAGTTTTAAGTGCTGGGCTGGGCTGGGCTAGTGTACTGCCTGTGTAATTGGCTGATTCTGATTGTTTTCACCTGCTAGCTGTGCTAGTTCTCTTTGGTTAACTTCGTACTATTTGTTGTGCTTCCTTTTCCCTTTCTGTTTCCACAGGGGGCAGCGCCATGCAAACAAGTGCAAACACACGCACACACGCTCACACGCACGCACACATGCTTACACGGCCTAACACTTGCTGACTCTGGCTTAAACACGCGCACACAGGTGCAAACATGCTTACACAGGTTTCAACAACCTTACACTTGCTTACTCCAGCTTAAACACGTGCACACTGGCGCACATGTGCGCACACAGTCTTACTCAATTTTACAGCTGCGCACACATGCATACACATTGCAGGCACTTCTACAAGAAACTTTAGTGTTATCCACGGCATACACCTTTAATTTCTTGCCTTTAGCTAGGATACTTATTGACACACCTCTTCCAGTGATGGGTAACTGACAGCAAACACATGCCACTCTGCTCCAATAAGCTTACATTCTTTCATACATACCCCCCTCATGATGTCACCTATCTTCTACTCTGATACTCCCCTTATCCTACTCTTACACTCTACGGACTTTGCTCATATGCCATGTGAAGTTGTGATTCACTATCCTTACCCTCATTTGCATAGGATTGCCTATTAATGCTTGGTTACATCTCTTAGACTGGGCTTCCCCCCTTAGCAACCTCTACTCAGTAGCCATGTTGTCTTCAGCCTGCCATTCACTTGCATGGCAGATGTATATTTGTAATAAAATGCCTATTTTTGCCTTTTATTTTTTTGGGGGGTTTTTAGAGCGCAGCACTTTTGGGCGATGCTGCGCTATGCTTAAACTTTGGGAATCGAGGTAAAAAAAAATGTTTTTTATTTTGCAATGGGAAGGATTGCCAATGGCCATATATTTGGCCATTGGCATGCTTCCTCAACTGGATGCATCCTTTATTTGGAGCTGTCATGGCTCCGTTTTGCTATTTGCAGAACGGTATTCAGTTGACAACGGAGTACATTTCTGCAAATAACACTACTCTTACTCGGGAAACAAAACACAAACCAGGTCCAACGAACCAGAACTCCAAACCGTAGGAAATCACTAAAAATAAAAACTGTAGTCCAAGTAGTAAGGGCTAAAAAGAAAAACCATTTATTTTAAGCGCTTTTCATCTACTGTAAAAATTATTCTTCTTCAGGAAACAGTGTTCAAGTTAAAAAGACCGCCATTTAAATATTCAGCTGTTACCAATTAGTCACATATTTAAAGGCATAGTAAAATAAAACCAAGAACACATATACTCTTACTCGGACAGGTTAGTGTTTCCTGGATCGCAAATTTACCTCATTTGCATAACTTTCAGTGGCAAATGAGGTAATTTGCATAACCTAGCCCTATCCGTGTAAGAGTCATTTTAGGAGCTCTCTTGCACGCCCCTGCCGGCTGTTCCTTGATTGCTCGGCAGACATGTTGGCTGCATGGAGTCTTACTCTACTATTAGACTGTGCAAGCCTTCATGAATCTGGCCCCCTGTTTTTCTTTCACTTCATACTGTAATTCCTGTTTGTATTATATTAACTTGCCTTCAGTTTCTCTATAAAGTGGTTCAAATTTCTCTAAATATTAAATCATTGTCATATAAGTTGTATCTATTCTTAACCAATATTTTCACAGTGTGCCTAATTTGATATAATTATTTAAACTGTAGATTTGTTTATATTATTTTTGAAGATTATAAAATTATTTTTCTTAAAATATTTTTGTAATACTTTGGAGCTTTTCTCACCAGGTCTTCACCAAAAATGGGCAGCTACCCAGTCCAACTTTCCAGGTAATCAAATGTCAATAAACAGAGTATTAACTTTGTCAGCATTGATTGGGATACCATGATTATACATAAACTTATTTAGTATGTGAATCTGTTATTTTTTAAGTTTCAGATGATGCATCAAGAATCTGTAGACCATCAGTGTAAACCATGGATGGAGATCATATTTCTCTTATGCTGAAAAATCAATACTAGCTTTCTCAAATTCTACAAACACAGTATAAATGAAGAGGAATATGATTGGGTCTTCAATCATAACCACTGTATTATGTGTGTCATCCATGTTGAGAACTATGCACAGAATGTAAACCCAGCACTTGCTACAGGCGATTCAGGTCAAAATAAAACAAAGTAAGAAAAATCCTGAATACGACACCACGGCAAAAGAAAAACTATTAAAATGATAAGATAAAACTTTAATTGATATATTTAAAAACGTGGTAACAAAATGTTAGATAAGCCTCTAAATGATAAGCGCTTTCGGCGAAATCCCCCTTCTTCAGAATGTATTGAGAACAATATTTATGAAAGGAGACCTGATCATAATTCTTTTAGTGCATGGACCTTCATCTGCTCTATACACTACAAATTGCAGAAAAAAAAGTGCAACGTGTTTTGTCAGATTTCCAAGCCATAACGCACTTAGCGAGCACTGTGAAAAAGACAGAGTAACACGTCTCATGCGAGGGAAAGAAAGTCAGGGACAGGAGGCAGAAAGGAAGCTGTTTTAAATTCTGCTGCTGTCATTTGTTGGCTAGTGTTGGTAGGTTTTATTGCCTAGTAAGGTATATAATCTTAACAGCTTAAGCAGGAGTCCTTAACTATTGTTAAGTTTGGGTATCACATCACAAAAGTGCTTAAGTGGCTTGCCTTTTTCAAGACATAGGAGCATAATTACCATGCTTCATACATTACATATAAATTAGTGTATTCACTAACATCAACATGGAGAAACATCAATGCATGTTACATCATGTTCTGCATGACAAAAAACACCTTGTACTACCTTACTCATTTGTACTAACTGTAACCATAACCCTGTCACTGACCCTAACCCAAATTCTGCACCTTACCTCATGAAAAAACCCTTTCACTTACAACATCAGTACAGGTTGGGAGTTGGAATAATAGTTAAGATGTTTACCTAGCAGTCACAAGGTACAGGGTTTGATACTTAACTTTGAAAGGGGAATCCACTGGGCTTAAAATGGCACATAAGGGCAGCTAGACTAGTACTTAACTATGAACAAGATGCTGACCAACTAATTTCACATAAACACGTGATTGCAATACTAAATGTATCTTTTAACTTATCCAGTTGCCTGATGATAACCTAGAAATACTCCCACATACATTCATATCCTTTAAAAACATGAACACACATACACACACTATTAAATATATCCCTTTCCTTAGCCCTTTCTCTAACAGCAACCTGCAAATACCCACTCTCACACTCCTAAATGACACAAATAATTGGTATCTGAATGCTTCAGCATTAAAAGAAAAGAAAATCACTTACCTGTATACAAGCACAGCTGACACAAGTCAATAATAACTGATCTTCTGAAGACCAAGATTTCTGGCACTCGGAAAAAAACAGGTGAAAAACGCAGCAATAAACTCTGTCAACCTAAAGCACAATCAACAGACTTTATTTCAGGGATAGACAGATAGATAGATAGATAGATAGATAGATAGATAGATAGATAGATAGATAGATAGATAGATAGATAGATAGATAGATTAGATAGATAGATAGATAGATAGACAGACAGATAGACAGACAGATAGATAGATAGATAGATAGATAGATAGATAGATAGATAGATAGATAGATAGATAGATAGATAGATAGATAGATAGATCTAGATCTTGATCTATAGCTATAGTAGATATAAAAAATGCACACACCCCAGTTAAAATGCCAGGTGTTTGTGATATAAAAAAAAGAGACCACAATAAATAATTTCAAAACTTTTCCCACCTTTTAATGTGATCTATAACCTGTGCAATTCAACTGAAAAACAAACAAATCTGTTAGAGGAAAAATATAAAAAAATAAAAAAGCGTACAATAAGCTGGTTGCATAAGTGTGTACATGCTTAAACTAATACTTTGTTGAAGCACTTTTTGATTTAATTACAACATTCAGTCTTCTTGGGTGCACACCTGCCATCAGTTAAAGAGACTCTGAGTAACCCCAAACAAAGTTCAGCTGTCATAGTAGGATTTTCCTGACATTTACTCAGTTGCCTGCTACAGCAAAAGCCATGGTTTGCAGAGAGCTTAGAAACTATGCTTTCGTTAAATGTAGTTCAGAGCCCAGTGATAGCACCAATAGTTTTTGTTCCCTTATTTACAGATATTTCCTTACAATGCACTGAAAAGCCTAGAATAAATGAGTTATTGTTCTTGTTGCATGTGTAAACTGTCCCCAGGATTCATAAAGCTTGGGGCAAGGCCGGAGTTAGGCTTGCACCCTCCGTGTGCCATGAAGAATGCATATTAATGAAGGCACGCTGCCTCCACAGCCACGTGCATAGGAAACGAGCGTGAGTGCATAGGGCGTGTCAAAGTGCCGCACAGAGGCATGGAAATGTCAGCTGTCGATGTGCAACCTAAAATGCTTGCATATAACAATTTGCATGCAATAGTAATCACATCTGTCAGTGTCCGTGGATACTGAAACGTATGCAAAGCATGCAAGACAGTTCCTGCAAACGCAAAATTAAGAAGCAAACACAAGTGCACAGTAGGAAATAATGGGTCCCCATCCCTCGAACAAATAACATTGGAAACCGTGTGCCCATAGTCCAACGCAGTTAGATAGTTATATCAAGTGGAAGTGAAACGTATCATGTTAGCACGCCGCCAATAGCTACGTCCAGCCCAATGGTCAGGGTCACCAGCTGTCCCACATTGTGAGGGAGAGTACACAACTGGGCAGATGTGTCCATAACAAAACCACGAAAAATGTAAACATCTATCGACCGTATGACAGAATTATATCCCACAATGCATGTAATAGTCACATACAACAGGTATGTCTGTATGTAACATACTATATGTGACAAGAAATAGAATAAGCAAGAAAACGAAACAGAAGGAGCATATAAACTGCTACAACAATAAGGCAACATGTAGGCTTAAAGGAAAAGTATTATCCATAGCGTTGACTGTGGGTATGTGTTGTCCAGTACAATTGAATATGTGTCCATAATATATCCCATCCTGGACATAGGAAAAGGTGGCACCCTACCAATGATCAGAGCAGTCGGCCAAAATCCGCACATATGCGGTCCAAGCTGTATTTGTCAAGATGTGTCACAGTTGAACGGGTATTACCCGGGTGTACCAACCATGTCATGAAAGTGAAGTATGGGCGTGTACCTATCTGTGTGATGTATAGCATGTGGAAGGTAAAACATGCCAGGGTAGTCCACACAACATGACATATGTAGTGTATGCAATGTGTTACCTTGACCATGTCATGGGCCATCAACCAAAGCAGTGATGGATGGAGTGTCAGAAATATGTGTGTGGGGGTGATGGGTAATGGTATAATCCTCAAAGGTAAGATTGTGTTGTATGCAGAATAGGTGAACATGAGGTGTATGAGGGAGCAGCGGGTGAATTAGAAAGAAACACAAAGAACATGTATACACATCTGCAATACAACCTGACAGGCCATACTGTAGAACACAATTCCACAAACATATGAATATTAAAATGTGCGATACAAATGTACAGAAATGTCACCGGCACATACCCACAGAATGGTCCTGATGGAACTGGCCCATTCAAATGCAACACACCTGGATGCATAATTGAATACCCAGCACCCCCCCCCCACCCACAGCACACAACCCGCCCACATACCTGCACGTCCACCAAATCCAGCCATACTTGGCCTACTAGCTTGGCGCAGCCACATCTACACATAGAGACCACTACTCATATGTAGTAGGCAGTGTCACCCTAGGCAGTTTCAGGATTGCAAACTATGTATCCCTTGCATGTAAAACCCCCAACACATTTTCGTAAAGCCAAAAGAATGTTCGGTATTGGTCTTGTTAAATTTTTGGATATCCCTCATGGGATAAGTAACTTGTGTAAACATCAGAATGCATATCAAGACATGATGTCAAGTCCTGTAGACATCTGGACACAAGTTTGAATGTGCAGGAGTGGTGCACGAGACTGTCCAGCCCTAGACGGTCATGCAGAACCTACTACCCAGGATCAAACACCTGCCCGTGACGAACGTGTCCCCACATGAATAACCGAGAGACTATATTGTACACATTCGCATAGTGGCACTTGGAAATAGGGTGATGGAGGCACTGATGTAAACAGGGTACCCCCTGATCCACTGCATGAGGGACAGTCACTGTGTGAGTAGGTGTGTCCCAACCAACAATGATACAATGGCAAATGCCCTGTGATTGTAGGAAATAGCTATGTACCATATTGCATGTAACAGTTGCCTAAAGCAGTCATGTCAGGATAGAAAATATGCAATTCATACAAGAAACAGACTAACAACTAAACTGCTAAAGGTATAGGCTCTCAGCTAGGAAAATAATGAATGTTCTAAACCTGCACTGACCATGGGTATGTGTTGGCCTAAACAATCTGGTGTCCCTAGAATATATCCCAACCTGTACATATGACAATGTGTCAACCATACCAATGGGTAGAGCATTCACACAATAACTGGCCAGCCTCTTAATCACTCACAAAGCCAGTGACCTTTGGAGGAAAGGTGTTGAATGAGAATGACTAATTACATCAAATAAGAGTAATAGACGCATTTATCTGTGGAAAATAAGTAGTAATACAAATCTGTCGACACGTTCCAAGTTAATAGTACTAATATGGTAGAAGTGTCCGTGATTGTCCCTGATTTGTCATAGCCTTGTCCCTGTCACTGTAGAAACTATTCCCCAAGTATCACAGAGGTCCGTACACATATGTACACCAAACAACTGTCACATTTGTTGACAGGGCTATTGCATACCTGTAGTGAATGTATAATTGATGCCCAGAATAATATTCATCGTATATATAAATTAATGAAATAGTCAAATGTGAAGAGAAACACGTGGAAACCCTCCCCCCACCCTGTATTATGTAGTGGAACCACTCCCTGCCCTATCTTATGTAGTGCCAACCTAATAATGTGATCAGAGGTGCCTAAACACCTGCGTCTGTAAACACAGGTAGAATGTTAAAATCTGGACTAACTCTGTCCATGTGCTATGTCTGCTATTTGAACAGGTACAGGGCAGTTCTAGTCACCAGTCGGACAAGCCTAAACCCGGACCAGCACATGAACACCCTGACAATCAAAACACGCGTATGTGTGAGGACTATAAGCGTAGGTTCTGAATATCCTTGGAGTGAGTAGACATGCAGCAAGGGTCCAGAGCAGTATGAAATAGGGAATATCGGAAGTGTAGTACTGCATTTTTCCCAGCAGGAGAATGGATGCCTGCTGTGTAAGTGAAGCGGTGAGGCATATGTCAGAGTAGCTATGAACCATGGGTATACATATAAATGAGGCAGAACAACAATAGTGTAGTGGTTAGAGCATCCGCCTAATGGAAAGGCATTCCCGGTTCAAGTACGACTATAGCACATATTAATTTATTGTGTAATGAATGCCTCTGTGCTGTAAAGCCAACATTTAAAAATGTAAAGGTGAACGCGTGTCTTGTATGGGGCGTTAACCGGACTCCATCAATCAAAGTGGTACTTTCATAAGGAATAAGGCACATCTAATCACAAAGAAGTGGCAGTAAACATATGTAACTCACAATAAGTAGATGCAAGTGTGCCTGTGCGGGTGTAATCACCTTGTAGCGTAGCAAATGTATGTTGTCTTGTACAGCTGTAACTTTTATATATATAGATTATATATATATATATATATATATATATATATATATATAGATAGATAGATAGATAGATGTGTGTATAGATAAATATCCACAGACATTAAAGAAATATGCAATCATCTATGTATATATATATATATATATATATATATATATATATATATATCTACAATGAACGCCGAACAACGAAAGCAATCATAAGGGTTGTGAAGGGAATGTAGAGCAAGTAAGGTATTATAAAGTGCTCGCAGCGTATATCAGATAAAGCTGCACAAGAGTGAGTAGAGCACCGCTATTCCCACCAGAGGTAGGGTTATACCAGTGGCCATAACATCGTTGAAGTGCTACATCAACATTATACACGGAAAATGTAGTACATGTTGCGACCACCTACACTTGTAACCCGCAAATCGTTCATAATCCATAACACCAGGAAAGGCACGTATGTGCAAATATGAATGGATGGGGACCCTGTGAATACACGAGGCAGTGCAAAATGTGTGTAGGGCCCCAATGCCCTGGAGAGGGCAATGTGTGAAGGTGTGTCATGGCTGTAATATCAGGTGGATAATGGCTGTTATGCGTGGAAACTCAACACGTGTGTGCTGGAGAAACTATGGATATGCGATTATGGACACAGGAGTGTTAGGGTATGTTGCGCCGGTTGCAATGGAGCGGCCCGTGGAGGTCAGCTAGTACGTAGGTGCGATTCCCAGATAGAGCATCGTCTGCGTGGAGACATGCGTGAATGGGCGTATCGTCGTTAGACGTTGTGTGTCAGGGCTGGCAGCCCGGCACGTAAAACCTATCTGCCAACCATGAGTGGAATGGAGTTCTGCTGTGACAACCCCAAACCGGGAAAAGCAGAAAGACACAACTACATGCAGACATTAATATGTTGACGTACAATCTCAGTAACAAGCAATCATTCTGTTAACATTAATAATATGAATGTGCACAGAAACAAACACAGTAGCAGGAATAATAGGCTGTGCATATGAGTAATAGGTGGAATGACACTGTATCACATCACACTTATCAGCGGCACCCCAGACATAAAAAACGTGCGACATCTGTCCGCTGTATAACGTGCAGTATACTGATCACAAGGTTACCGAAGTGAAGTGTCGGTGTCATAATGACTAAGGCAATACTATGCTGTTGAAGCAGAGATAAAACCCAATACGCATGTGTAAGTGTCTATGTCCAGGAAATGTATAGGTTAATGGACAAACAGATGTATATATAGATAAAAACATATATATATATATATATATATATATATATATATATATATATATATATTATATACATATATATATATATATATATATATATATATATATATATACAGATATATATAAATATATATATACACACACACACACACACACACACACACACACACACACACACACACACACACACAAAGATATAATACATATATATATATATATGCACATACAACAGGTATTGATATATACACATACACACAAAACAAATATATATGTCATTGTAGATATACACATGTACATAACTAGGTTACTTTACAGCAATTAGGGGTAACATATTTACGGACCGGGCATATGTGACTGGGAGGTCCAATAAATAAACGTTGTACCCCCCACACTGCCCAGCTAGGCCGGTCAGACATACAGACAGGCAATAAAGATAAATACACTGCTGCTGTCCAAAACACCGGCAGAAAAGTACCAGTGGGAGAGATCTGCAAAGTCTACACTTTAAACATGGATAACGATGTCCCTTGCGTGACCCCAAAAATTCACTGTACGTGTGAACCCGTGGATATCAATGCGAGCAGGATGTAGGTGTACATGGAACAGTAGGTTGTGCAAGTGTGATAATACATGGGTTGGCAAAATGTACGGCATGTGTCCCGAGACGGTAAGAGTGGGCAATGTGTAGGGGTGTGCTCATACCCCAGCTGCACTCACAGGAAGTATTTGTCATGAGTGCTGTAGAGGGGTGCCAGGTAGGTGAACCATGGGTATGCAATAATGGGCTTAAGTGTGCAGATGCTGGTTGGCAGACATGTAGTAGGCCCGTCCAGTGGAAGTCATTAATATTCCTATGTGGGCATAGCAGACGCCTATACCTCCCAAACATGAAGTGAACATCTACTGGATAGTCTGTAAACCATTGGGGGAATGCATAGGGACCAAATCAGTGCCATGTACCCAATTAGCATGGACGTCCATAGTTATGAATCAGAATGTAACAAAGTCCAACTAAACACTTCCAGAACTAGTGATATTAGGTGGACAGGTGGCGGAATACAGGTAATGACAGATGACAACATGTATGAGTCATAAACAGCATGTACCTCGACAAATGTGAATGAATACATATGCTCCGTGACTGGCAATGTGTCTGGTTAATAGAACCAATCATCTAAATGTATCCCACAGGGTGTTATGCAGTGTTCCTGATGCAGTGTTCATTCTCCCCCATTGGTATGTGAGGTCTGCTAGTGAGGGAAAGTACATAATTTGCTGATAACCTTAGGTAGATGATAGCATCATAGATAGGGTTTACCACCCATATGGCTTTGAGAGACACACCCTTCTGGGCAGTTGTGTCCTGCAAAATGAATTTTATGGCACATGGTCTGTTAGTTCAGGAAAGGAGGCCATATATTATGTGTAGTGGTGTCAGAAATTAATTTGTTGTGTCAGAAATAGCTACATGTAATTGGAAACAGTCCTAGCAATTATAATGCTACAGGAATAACCTTGACGTATGCAAACCGCTGAAGTAGTCAGTTTACTACTGGCTGTGGGTATGTGTTGCCTTGCCACATGTGATAGCATTACATATAGGATCTATAGGGCTGCCACCATTCTGAATGGCCAAAGTGGGACCTGCTCTGTAGAAATGTCAGATATACCAGGGCAGAACATACCTACAGCCATGCAAAGTACAGAAATATACATATCAGCACAAATCAAAGCGTAGTCTAGCAGCAGTAAATTTGCTTATGCTACTACATATAACATATCGACGTGTCAGGTATACAAGACCTGTAACAAGCAACCACTACAGACACGTGGAATATGAGAATGTCCCCAATCAGGACAGTTACAATGGCCAGAGTATTGTCACATGACATATGCCGAATGAGGGATTGTTCCATGCAAATTGGGAAAGGTGTTACTCCTACAGTCTCCCGTCGTGCAATCTGAAAGGTGGAAAACGTACAGTAGGTATGTGGTAGCATGACTCGGCAGGCAGCTGCGTTAACAAAATAACATTCACATGTCAGCATTGAGAGTATTGGTTTCCATGTATCAGGCAGATGGGATCAGATCGTATGAGGAACACGCATATAATATAATTACGTCACTGGACAGGCCTCCGTGTCCATACAGTCGAATGCCTGCTGTTGCCAAATGGTTAGACATACCCGAAACTGTAGCCCTGTAGTCCAATGTAATACGCATCACAAGGGATCGCACACACACAGCGTGAGTGACAAATGTAAGCACAAATGTCGGTGAGCGAGCGGCTGTAAGCGTGTTTGTCTACTAGTATGTTAGTAGTGCACTGTCAAATGTGGAGTCTAAATGGGTATAAGGTGCTGTCACCAGAGGTCAGCAGTGCTTAACACTGTGCAAACCCATGCACAACTGCACCCACCTGCTGGAATATGCCTTACCCAGTCCGTATCCAAAGGCGTCGGTCTATCCGCAAACAAAGAACTGTCCTATTCACGTGTTGGTAGCAGTACCCTGCACACATAGCTCATGTGAATAAACAATAGACCATGGCATATGTACATACAATAGACCACACACACATCATACTGCACAGTCATCCAACAGTATAGCAATATACTGGCAGATATGTCCAGACCACTGGTGTATGCATGCCTGTCCGTCCTGTGTTTCAGGGTGTGAGCATGCCCAGTATGACTGTTACACATGTCATCGACCGACATTACCATCATACCGTCATGTGTGTGAGCATGCCAAGTATGGTCAACTGTATTGCATGTGTCACATGTCCAGATAGTCAGTACTGTGTTGCCGACCCCTCCGTTCTATATGGACAGATGTCATGCTATGTCTGCAGGGTAGCTAATGGTCATGTGGCATTGACAGTTGCTACATGTCAGCATAGCATGGGGGGACATCCAACCGCATCCACAGTCCTACACAGCATCGGGGGTGGTGCACATGACTCTCACATGTGTAGGTTGGATGGGGGGCACAGCTGACAGTTGTACACATCTGCCACTACTGTACTGGTATGCCAAGTACTCCATGTCAATGTGAGGACCTACATAAATTGCCGGTTGGAGGGATACCAGTGTACGTCAGATCCCAGCTTTAAATACCAGGATAGTGGTGTTGGACGTCCGAGCTTTCACAACCTACATCAAACTGCCTGGCCTGCTGTAGTCTGTGTGTGTCTCTGGGGGTTGGGTCATTCATTGGCCATATCCATAGGCCATTGTATATCATTAGTCTGTATTGGTCCACACTTGTCCAGCTGTATGGAACGTGTGTGGGCTGTATGGACACAAACGATGGTCAGCCCATAATCTGCAGTGGGTTAGGACACCCTGTGTACTACTGGCTACCATTGTGACCCCTGTATGTGCTACATACGTCATGGTGCCACTGTGGACGTGTACTGTCTGCTGCCCTAACATTCGGCCACCAAAGTCTCTTGTATGCTCACATACATACCATAGCAACGGGTTAATATGCATTGTAATACAACTGCCAATTGTTAGGTCAATAGACGTACCCTGGGTGTGTTCCAGACCTCAGGATGGTGCTGGAGGGCTGCCCATGTTGGATGCACACAGTGCACCTCCTATACATTTCTGAGCACAGGTAGTGTCATGTTCGGCATCCATTGTACTGTGTGCAGGTCAGAGAGGGTGAAATCTTTGGGTACCTACTTTGTCAGTGCATATGCCTTGTGTTGTCTCACTGCCAAGGGCAGGTCATACTGTGCATGGCCCTTTCACCGACTGGGCCCTGCTCAGGTAGTTCCTTCGCCAAGTCACACTGTGCCTGTACAGGCCTTGGAAGTGGTGTTGGGCTGTGTGGCCAGGCTCCATGCTGTTCCAGCTGCAACTGTTACTGCAGGATCAGATTGTGTAGCATAGCAAATACCATAACAATGTGTGTGCATGTAGCTAGTGAATACTGCAGGGCTCCACCGGATGTGTCCAGATGCCAGAACCGTGGCCTGAGCATCCTAAAGACATGCTTAATTATATGTCTTGCCTGTGCATCTGCCTCATTATGGTGTGAGTGTTCAGGTGTGTGTGCATTGCTGATGGGTGTCATCAGCCACGACACCAGTGGTTACCCAGCATCCCCCACTAGGAGACTGTAGGAGATGTCCATATTGGCAAAGGTGTGGTACAGCTGTGTCAGAATCCATATATCAGAATATCATAGCTTCTAGGACAGACAGCACACACATTCAGCCTAATGCCCTGGCCATCGCATATGGCCTAGCTATTGGAGGGTATGCCCCTGCAGTGAATGTAGGCCCTACCCTGCTCACCGGGTGGTGCTTTGATGTGTAAGTGTGTGCAGGCTATAGCACCCAGTACCCCAGGGTAGTCAGCCATGTGGTTGAAAAGATGCAAATTGCTGGGCTACTAATCACATGTGTTGAGGGCATGTATGTGCTGACTAGCATGTGTTGACATGGCATCTGTGTCACCAGGCAGGTATAGACACACCCCTAGCATAGGTGTGCTAAGGCACGAGCACTCCCGAGGCACAGTTCTGCAATGTACATACAGTATGCCTGACCCCCCTCCGATGCTATCAACTATATTCGAGCCCTGCACCTGGCTAACTACACGCATACACTCCAGGGATCTGCATCACACCCTGGGAATACATGGGATACACTAATGTCAACCTCATCTGCATAGTATAGTCTTCTAATGAATAGTTATATGACCCATACCGAACCTCCAAATTAATAACCACTGCTTAGTGTCGCTCAGATCCGTACACAACTGTTAACAGGTGCCTTACTATCACCATATTCGATGTCCCATGGTCTTCCCAGCAACAAAATAACCGGTGTCAACACGACTACAACCCGGGACCCTGCACACAACAGACGGTGTGCATTACCACTACGCCATGGCAGATATACGTACATCCGAGGTTATCACGTACAGATCATCCTGCACAAACATTCAATAGTGCTGATGTCCCCAGACATATATGTCTATATCGATGTCTATCTCTCTATAACTACATATATCATATATATTATATGTATACATATATATATATATATATATATATATATATATATATATATATACACACACACACATACATACACACATATACATCTACACATCTACACACATATGTAGATATTGCATTCGTATCACAACAGCAGACCACATGACAGCAAAGCATTAGACAGGAATGAAAAGGAAACTACATGTGCCACTTGCATCCTGTAGTGTTGTTACTATCAAGGCATGTGTGTTTTGTTGTGTCACATGGGTCAGACTGTATTAAGGGTAAGAGTAGGGCTGCTGACATTTACTCAACAGACCTATTGGCGAATGTATGTGTTGACAACCCAGTGTCTTGGCAGATTATGCGGGCTGTGGACACTATATAGGACAGCAACAAAACACACTGAACACATCCTGCAGCTAGCCACCTACAGATAAACACATAGAGTATAATTGCCAAACACACACACCTGCCATGGCTTGGAATCGAGCACCTACTTGTCTATTCTACCACACTACAGCATTAAGCAGTAAGAGAACACGCTACCGAGATTTCAGCATCACAGCACTCCCAGAGGCATACTTCTAGGTGGGTGACATCATCAGTAAAGGCAAAGACGCTGATAGGGAGTGTACGGAGAGTGAGCTGTCTAAAAACATTATTTTGTCCCCAGGCAGCTGGTAACACACACACATGGCAGGGCTGGGATTCGAACATAGAACTGACTACCTAATCACACTACAGCATTATGCATTTATAGAACGTGCTACTGAGATTACTGGGTCACAATATTCCCAAAGGCAGACTTCTAGGTGGGTGACATCATCAGTAAAGGCAAAGAGGCCGATAGGGAGTGTACAGAGAGTGAGCTGTCTAAAAACAGTATTCTGTCCCCCGGCAGCTGGAAACACACACGGCAGGGCTGGGATTCAAACATAGAAATGACTATCTGACTACCTTATCACACTACAGCATTATGCATTCATAGAACGCACTACCGAGGTTACTGGATCACAGCACTCCCAGAGGCAGACTTCTAGGTGGGTGACATCATCAGTAAAGTCAAAGACACCGATAGGGAGTGTACAGAGAGTGAGCTGTCTAAAAACAGTATTCTGTCCCCAGGCAGCTGGAAACACACACACACACGGCAGGGCTGGGATTCGAACATAGAACTGACTACCTTATCACATTACACCATTACACATTTACAGAACGCGCTACCAAGATTACTGGATCACAGCACTCTCAGAGGCATACTTCCAGGTGGGTGACATCATCAGCAGAGGCAAAGACACCGATAGAGATTGTATGGAGTGTGATCAGTCTAAAAGTATAATAGTGTCCCAAGGCAGACAGAGATGAACACATGGCAGTGGTGTGAGCAGGACAACTGGCTATCTACGAGCAGTAGTACAACACTAGATAGATACGAGATGCGCCACAGACCAGTACAACTTTCAAGAGAGTCAATATGACCTTCTAGGAATGCAGACATCAACATGGATGCTGGCAGTTACGGTGTACAAACCTGTGGACAACTGTGTTAAATTTAGGAATCCATCCTGATGTGGGGTATGGCCATCTGATGCTTGGATGACCACTATCGCTATACAGGATAACAATGGCCATGGCCTTACACAGGGACACACAACTGACACAAGGTGTCACTGGGCATGCTCACACACTTAGTGCATTCCTGACAGACGTGTGCTACTATGTGTCCATCTACAAAACGGTGTACTGAGCATGCTCACACACTTAGTAGCGAAGGGCTGTCTTGTGAACCTGAGACCAGGTAAACACCCTGACACCTACAGGACAACTGCATTGTATGTATATGCCAAATAGTGCTGGATGTGTAGCGTTCGTAATCATAGCTGCCAATCTAGATCCAACAATGGGGAATATTGACATCTGTGCAGTGAGGAACACCTGGCATAAGGTGCAGTTGTGCACAATAGCACTACCACTGTATACCTCAGATATTGACATGTGTGTCATAAGACCGTTACAGACCACTCCAGGTGTCAGTGTCCCCACGTATATGAAGGCCACTCACATGTACTGACCAGTACACTCTCAAAAGCCCTCACAGGTGTATTGTGTGCAGATCATTGTGGTAAATGCCGCACTGTAGTTTGTAGCCCTCACACATCACCGTGTCCTCGGACCAGCGACACACATACATACATTAGTACAACACCATGTTACTCATGACCAGTGTACTGTACCTAGCTGTACAGCAACTGTGCAGACTACCCATGTACTGACAGGGTTCCATCATGTGTTATGCAATGCAGTGATACCACTAATCCTAACCAGGTCAGCTGTACACATAACGGGGGCCCTGGATTTTATACAGCTGTAACAGATAACTGTTGCTGTACACCAGGCAACACACCCATGTTTGGATGTGACATACATGTAACCACTGTGGATATGTACATGCCCCACACACACAAAACACATATGGACATAGCATAGCTAATGCTGTTTTTCATGCAGACACGTGGCTACAGTGATTACACGCATGCACATGGAAGGTAGGTCCATGGCTGTTAAATGCTAACAGTACATAAGGTAGCAATGTTAACTGAGTTGACATTCCGTCTGTACTGGTTACCCTTGACAACTATCATAGCATACAACAGTCCATGTGTCATGTATGTCACATGCTCACCAATTGCAATGCATACAAACACGTCTACATGACAGGACTGTGGGACCTATACACATGTACATGTAGTGGTGTGCATTCATCTGCAATGCATGAACAGTAGCTGATGTTTGCAGTTTATCTGTGTCCGACTACAACGTGCAGTTGCAATGCAGTCCCATCACTGACACCTGTATATGGTGAAATACTGACATAACAGTAAGATGTACATCAGGTATGGATGGGTGTGTGTACATAAAGTGGTGGTCCACCTCTGCAGGTGGATGTTTGCTGGAGACAGCTCACAGGTGTGTCACAAGCTGTCCTACCAAAACATGTGCAAACAGTAGGCTATGTTTACGGTAATTGAAGGTGTACATATACAACCTACAAAGCGGTCAGGGTGTCACTGACTGTAAAGCAGTTGACACCTGTAACACATAAGTCCCCCATGTTCATATAGCAGCACACTTGTTGAAGGTATCGTCGGTACACATTGTTATGCGGGCAATCCTGCTGCATGTCTGTCAGACGTATCAGTAGATAGCATGTGTTTGTTTCACAGTACTGCCATGTGTGTTTGCCTGTGTGACCATATATGCTACAGATGTTGGGGAATACATCACAATTGTTATACACACCTGTACACTGTTGTAGAGATCTGTACATACTGCAGTGTAGATAGCAAGACATAGGCAGGGGTGGTGTGTGTATCACACACGTCAGCTATCTGTATGTGCATGACATGTGGACTCCAGTGTGTGTATGTGTATGTATGTATGGCTGTCTGGTGCATGGAGTAGGGAGGTATGCTACCATTGAGAACTGATAGGGCCCCAACACCTCAAGGTGATGGGACCTACTACCCTGTTTATGCTGTCAGTCTTACGCATTACTGAGTACCTGTACATGTCCATACTCTGTTGCGTCATGTGGGTGTACCGTACTGTAATGGTGATTAGCATAGAGGCAGGGCTCCTCACCTCAACATGATCCAGTGTGTGTTACAGTGTCATTGACCCCGTGAGTGTGGGTGTGTTACTGTGTGTGTCTGTGTATGTGTGTGTTTACATACTATGATGTGACAGTGTTCTACTGCTACACAGTGTGTCCCCATGCTATCAACTGGCCCCCACCCTTGACATCAGCTAGACTGCTGTGTAAACCCCCCGCACCATGTAGCTGTACCTGTGAAGTCACCTGGTATGGCTGTCCCGTCTCTAGCCACCGTAGCCTAGTACACAGCTCACATCCTCCTGGATTGTTAGGGGTATAGAGATCTTTGGAATGTCAGCCTTACTAACAGTGAGGTAGAGGCTATGTATAGCACGCTGGTATTGCCATCCATGCCTGTGAGTACTCCACATGTACACATCTGTAACTGGACACACTGGTGCTTAATGGCACATGCATTTAGACCTTAAGGAGGGAAGCAGGGCATCATTACCAACATGCTGTGACTGTTAGCAAGACACATACTGTGAACATATAAGTATAACAATGCAGTCTAATCCTGTGCTACATGGTATGTCTGCTGCGTGCCAACAGTACACAACAACCGTAATATACAACTATCTCACTAACCTGTTCACCCTGTGCATCAGACCATATGAGCATATCCCTGCACCGATGGTGTGGATGACAGGGAAGCGGCACAGGCATCATCATATGCACAGGGTGATAATGTTTGCCAGGGTCCTAGGCTGCATCTGTGGATGACATCATGTGTGTGGGTTAGGGCCTGTGATCTACTTGGGCATGTGTGGTTATTATGCATGAGGGTGTCGGTGCCCTACAGATGTTTCTGGTGTGTGCGTGTATGTGTGGACACAGTTCTGCCATGTATCGGGCCTACACAGGGGCATTTTTGACAGCTCCAGATTGTACAGAACAGGTTGTACAGCTCACTGTGTCCGTCCATGGCCACGTGACCTGTGCCTGCCAGGGGTTGCACGGGCACTACCAGACAGAGGTACAGAATGGGTACTGTCCGATGATACATGTAAACTGGAACCATGTCCCCGCTGGGACTGCCCAGGGCCACATCCACATGGCCTGCTGTGGCCTGGTGTGGACAGCGCAGCACCAGCTGCACTGCTGCTGCTACCGGCACTATGGGAGGGGGCATGTGAGGTGGCTCGTTCGTGTAGACCTGCACCAGGTGATGTAGCTGGCCTACGTCCACATGGCCTATGCCTCACTCCTACCAGATGTTCCAACACAGACAGCTCACGTTCACAAATTGCCATGCCACGGTCAAGGATTCCAGCCACGTTACCCAATCGCCTGTCCAAAACGTTGGCAATCTGCTGTCGAGCATTTGCCAATGCCTGGATGTTTCCATTCAGAGAATGGATAGCAGCCCTGAGAAGCCTCTACCCTTCTCTGTTCAGTCATTCAGCACATGCCTGTGCCACCATTACAGTCTGAAACATGTGTCTGGTGACACCAGCTGCTGTGCTCTGTCGTGCAGGTGCATGTCGGCCAGGGGTCCTCCTATGAGCAGCACTGGCCATATGCCTATGTGGTGCATCTGCGGCCAGTTCACTGACACCATGGTGTGACAACACACCTTCTGTGGCCACCACACATTCCTGTTCCGAGCTGACACATGGCAACTGTCCTTCCTCTATGGCCACTGGTGATGGGGTATGTGTTGGCATGAGAACTGTGTGCGGGGAAGAGGGGGATATAGGTGGGATGGCAACCACAGGCACAGATTTAGCCCCTGACAACCCTGCCTGTACCTCAAGCATAGGTTCATCACAGCTAGAGTCTGTGGGGACACTAACATCAGATGGACCGCAGGAGGGCAACGCACTTACATCACCTGTGAAGGCAAAAAAAGACTCTACATTACAATGGATATGCACAGACACACACACACACACACACACACACACACACACACACACACACACACACATGCACAGACACACATGCACAGACACACACGCACACACACACATGCACAGACACACATGCACAGACATACACACACAGACACACACTCACAGACACACATGCACGTGATATGACAGAAGGCATGCAGCATGCATGTGATACAGCAGACAGCATGCATCTCAGACATTAACAGTGTTAGTTGGATTACATCCCTGGGTTGCACACAACAGCATGTGTCATAGCAGCAACCATTCATTTCACACAATCATGGTAGTAAGCATGCATCCCTGTGATACACCATGTGGGCCAGCACAGGTTAACAGTACACATGGCTGATGTGAGGCATATGTCCTTGACATTAACATGTAGTATGACATGTAATCTGCTGCTGTGTACAGTGACATGCATACATGTTTGACACAATGATGTCCTGACACATGTACAGAGGTGTAATGGTGTCACATTGCTGTGTTGACTGTATGCCCTACAGATCAAATGCACTTTTTGCAGATGTGTATGACCATTGAGGGTGGTATGAGGCGTCTATATTGCTATACAGTGTGCAGTACAGACACTGTGCCATTGCATGGAATCCTGAGGCATCTCCATTGATATATAGTGTGGAATACACATACAGTGCATAGCCATGGCTGCGTGCATACACAATGCATACATACTGTGGATTGTGACCCATGTCGCTGAGGTGTATACACAGTAAACCATGCTGTGTCATGTGTGACAGGTCACCGGACAACATACCGATGACAGCCCAGCACAACTGCTAACATGTCTTAGCTGCCTGTCAACCGTGTCCATACATGGCAGACTGCTCAATACACCATGTTCCACATGACATGTGTGTACCACACACACACAGTGCACGGCTGACAGTGATGTCCGACAGCAACAAGGGGACTGTACAGCATCTCTGGCCTGATGTGGTATCTGTGTATGTGTGTGTAAGCTGTACAGGTGACAACCTTCATGCTGCGACACAGTCATGATGTGCAACACATGGTATGTGGTCAGATTAACTGACACCTCCACAAGCTGTGCACACGCTATTAGGATGTCCAGTGTTCCACATCTACTATATAACCATTCAACAAAGGTTATAGATGGACCGTGTATACACAATGTGCAACAGGGTGTACACACATACACATCACATCTACTGTGTTTTACTACATGTCTCTAGCCATCCTCCATGGCCATGTGTGAACATGTGTTGGCCAGAAGTCTGTGATGGCCGGCTATGTCACCTGTCTGTTGTCCCATATGACATACACCCATAGATGTCAGATACTCCAGTGTCCACAGGGTTATACAGACAGAGAGTTCTATGTTTGGTATGTGGGGAATGTTTTATTGGATAGTGTGACAATGTTGCAGCCGGACCACTACATGTCTGGGACATGTCAGCTGGCACATCACAATGTCTGCACTCATGGTAGGGGCACATTCCACAATGGTGGATCATGTGGGCTGCCCATATCCCAACTCACTGTGTAGTACTGTTTGCATACCCCACATGTGTTGTTATGATGTATAGTACATATTTATACATTGAACAACGCCTCCAATGTTGTATGGACAGCTGTCCACACATCTATCAATGAGAGTTATTGTGAGGTCATGTTGTTGTTTCATTTTGTTTTTAGATATTGCACATGGGTAGCCAGTGTGATTGATGAATGCTGCGACCTGTATATCATGACTGGACCATACATTATGTGTAAAAGTGTTAAGTGGCCACATGGCAAACAGATCTGTCCATTCACATGCCTGATACTGATAACTGTCTCACCTGCAATGAACTGCTGTCTCTGCGGCATGCCAGAGGTACCTGTATAGGGGTGACACAGTGGTTAGATCATTATCATTGACTGTATGACATCTACAGGGTGCACTTTGCATGTTAACACATTCGCCAGTACAATAGCATATACTACAGAGTATGCACATGTGTGCATACACAGGGTAGCATACTATAGTATGCGGCATGTGTGTAAACATACCTTGCATATGATGTTACATTACATAGTGTACAGTGACACATGCAACTACATGGGATATAATATTTCTATGTGCAGTAGTGACTTACCAGGCAACTCCAGGCTCTGTGGTTGGGAGACACCCACCTCCACGATGGCAGCTAGAGTTTGTGGATGCTGTTCTGATGGGGTCCCCAGGCTGGCCAGTAGCTCCTTGGTAGGGGTGAGTGGGGGCTGGGTTTGTGGCCCTCCACCTGTTCTACCTTTTTCCCTGGCAATTGCATTGGCACGCTGTTTATCATGTCAGATCAGGTCCGTACAATGTCTGTGCACCTGCTGGTAGGTGCTGTTATGGCCACCCACATCATTGACCCTCCTGCAAAGTTCCTGCCACAGGTCATCACGCTGCTGGCCATGCTGTGGCAAATGGCTGAACAGTTCTTCATAGTTGTCATGGAGGTATGGTATGAGTGCATCATCCTCCATGTGGCTATATGCCGGCAGTCATGATCGAGGCATTATCTGTAAGACATAATGATGGAGACAGGTTACAGCATCTCAGAGATGCACAGAGACACAGATGCACATTCATGTATATTACAGTTAGTACTTATGAACAGTTGTCTTTGCAAATCGTCATGACACTCACACGACTGACATGTTTGTTTCACACACATGTAACATGCAATGGGTATTGGATATTATCACCATATATGTGTGTCACCTCATTACATTGCTCATAATCCAGGTGAATGCTGTCATGATGTGGCCATGTCTGTTTGCCTGTACTGGTGTTCCTACCTATCAGCACATGCCTGGATGTGTGCACATGAATGCTGTTGACGTTGATGCTATGTATGACACATATCATCACATACACTACCTTCATGGACATGGGCAGTGACAATGCAGACATGCACACGGAAGCCTTTGCTAGCATGTGTTTTTCCACATACATCTACACGGCACTGTACAACTGTTCAACATCCTGCTACATATCATCGCTGTTGCACATGTGATACACATGGGACAATGGCTATCCGGATGGTATTTGCAGGGATGGTTATCAACTATAGCATGTATCAAAACTTCAAGACGGCACAAAATACTAAGAAAAAACAAATTGACAAGCGGCTCTTCTCCACTCTGGATTTAATAAACAGTAAAAGGAAAACCTACAACTTTGCACAGGTACAAGGTGAAAACCAACTTTTAAGCGCTTTTCGTTTGAGATTCCAAACTTCTTCAGAGAGTATTACAACTAAACAGACCCCCATATTTAAATACAAAAGTGCGGGAAATAAAATTAATTAATTAAGTTTTAAAGCCATAGTACTTCAAACATACTAAAAATTAAGTTAAAACTTATATGCACTTCCTAGTACTTTATAAGGCACTGAATAGACATAAATAAGGTGCCTAGGATGCAACTTAATACATGAAAGATAAAATCAAAATACAATTTAAAAATAAAATGTATAAACTTGAAACTGTAAACAAGTGAACTTACATATGTATATATCTCTCTCTAGTCTCAAACGAAAAGCGCTTAAAAGTTGGTTTTCACCTTGTACCTGTGCAAAGTTGTAGGTTTTCCTTTTACTGTTTATTAAATCCAGAGTGGAGAAGAGCCGCTTGTCAAACTATAGCATGTATGGCCAGGTTAATGTAGTATCCTGTATGCCCTGGGCCATGTATGGTCATAGGATGCCAGGCTTTCTAGCTGTATCCAACAGCCATGTTCCCAGCGACAGGTGAATCAGTGCCACATTACTGATCCAGACATTCACTGATATATCTACCATGTGGTCATCGCACCATGTATGACAGAGATGACATGTACAGCTTTGCTGAACAGGGTTGCATGGTATGGCAGGAGTATGTCACATATATGGCACAGGGATCTGTCCGGCATGTGGCGACCCCTGTACTAGGATGGTGGCTGTCCATGACATATGTCTTTCAGATCAGGATATGTACGTGTAGCATGTCCAACATGTCTTTATGCAGAGTCGGCAGCATGCTGCATAGTGGAGATGAGGATTGTGAAGGCTGGTGACACCCATCCCAGCATGGCCAATACCCCTTAAAGGTGATATGTGATCCGATATTGGTCACATGACTGCTGAGTATGGCTGTCCAATGATCTACATGCTCATGGATGGCACCCTGTCATGACTTGGGTTGCCTCTTATGACTACCTAATAGCCCTGGTGATGTCACTAGCTCAAGGAGGTAAACTGCACAGCACTATCCCTTACACACAGTGTCCATAATGTTGACCGCCACTGAGGTGGTAGCTAATGGGTACACAGTTATTAACATAGTGGTGACAATGCAATAAGCTGCTGTCAGATTGTACACACATGTCACACACCTCACCCACAAAGCCCATGCTGTATGTTATCCACAACACTGGGTCAGCTATTGCTCCTAGGTCATGGCCATTCACATTCTCACATATGCAGATGCCACCCATTTGTCTGTGTGGTATGGGCTACAATGACAGGGGAGTACAACACATTAACCCAGTTTACTGTAGCTGCCACTGGTGTGCTATACACATGTCACTCAGACACCTTTTGTAGTGTTGCTTCTGTGAACAGGCCACTGCTAGAACACTCCTGTGACATATGATGGTACATGTAGTATACTGAGTGTAGGTGGAACACAGTATGTGTGATGATATCCACTGACCTGTCACAGGTATGCTTTGCGGTGTGTATACATCAGTACTGTAATCTACAGCTGTACTGCTAACAACATCTACGTTGATTAAGGTTCATAGGCTTTCAGACCATACTCAGCAGGGTGATAGTGCTGTGCCTCCCATTATGAGTGGCATCTCTGCTTTGTGGGTTGTGATGACTGTTAGTGTGATCCATTCCGTATTTTCACAGACTGCCATGAACCTATGTTTTACATGGCAGTGTATGTGTAGAGCCAACTGTTTTGCCATATGTGTATTGTACGTCCGGGGATTTGGACAGGTCACATGCAGCCATAGTGTACCTTGTACCATGATAGTTATGTTTCAGGGGCTCTGTCATGTTCATGGATTTGTGATTGTGTACCTATTGGGGGGGCAGTGAGTTGAAATTACCCGACATCCTATCTGTATTGCTTATGCATGCTCAGCACTTGTTCAGAACATGTACACACTTCATGAGCTACTAATTACTTCATCACTCAAACCTACTCATTTCCTCCTGATAAACACTGTTTGTCCTTACATTTCCAGCATGCTTGCAGTATAACAGCTGTTGTACACACTTCCCTCACATATCTTGTGAGTACTGGTTGACTAGACAGGCATGTCCAAATGTCAATTACCAGTGTTATTGCCTGTCTATATGATCACTGTGGGCAACATGTGGCAATATAGCAATCAGCTCACGTACGCAGTCAATGCTCACCTCCAAACATACAACACTACAGCCTGTGGGAGATACACATATGTAGCCATACTGGAGGTAATGCTCTCTCCAACACAGACTTACACTGACAATCATGTGGGGATGTTAAATATTTGCAGCACACACCACTCATCACATAGTCTCAGTAGATCTCCACCATCACAGGCCACACATAGTAAGAGTACAACATTTGCGGAGCCCCACCATACAACTCTATGTAGGCAACAGAGGCAGCCCCCATCGCCAAACACAACACCAGTTGCTTATAGGCCACAGACTCATGTGTGCCCGTCAACTACAGCCAATAGGGTGTTATAACATACACAACACACTAGTCATAGGTGACTCTGTAGGCAGTCACACTGAAGTCCCACTCAGCAGGCCACACAAGGTGATAGTCACTGACATCTGGCTGTTGGGTAACACGATCCACAATGTGACCTATGCACTCAGGTCACTCCTCAACAGGTACAATATGGCTGTCATTCTCCACATTAGTGTGAGTGCCCTGAGATGCCACTTCCTGGACTACATGTACAGGGCCATGCAATAGCTCTCCGATCTTGTAGCCCAGGCAGGTATCGCCCTAGTCCTGAGAAGCATTCTGCGTTAGTTCTGACTGATGACACAGTGAAACAATGGAATTATTCATGTCAACAGTTGCCTATGCATCTGGTGTCATTCCAAGGGTATCCAGTATCTGTCTACTTTGACTGACATGGTCAACAAACCTCAATGCTTTGCCACAGATGTCCTGCACCTGTCGGCCCTGGGATTATGGTTAACATCTCAAGCTCTTGCTGCTCCTATACTGCCTGTTTTAGACACATTTCAGAGACATATTCACCACCTGAACAAGTACAAGCAAGCAAAACCTGAGTGTATTGTTACTCAATGCTTGACATCTCCATCTCACACGCACTCGTCTGAGGCAATGGGCCACTTTGATGTCTCTGCCGTGACCATGACCTGCTTCTAGACTCTGGAGAACACCCCTGCACTGACAGGCTATTACACAGACCATACCTTTCAGTCATGTAACCAGGATCACAACACCCACGGCAGACGTGTGTTCATATGTCACATGGATGTACACACCTCCATGCAAGTGGCTTAGCACGATGCCTCAGAGGCAATCCAAGTGCAAATAACTGTGGCCACAAGTGCTGTACAAATTGTAGCTTGCTATGGATTCCACAACATACCTCATGGTTAACATCCCTCATTTCTTGGTGTACTGGAAAGTAGGGTTCACACAGGCACTACTGATGTGACACTGACACTACCACACACCTCACTGTGCTACCTACCCATGTACAGACACATTAGGCCAACACCGTCATGGGTTGATAAACTCCATTGGGCTGGGTCAACATATACACACCACCACCAAGGCCAACAATATCGTAGACCTGGACATTACCAACATGTGTGACTGGTGTAACACACCTGGGGTATCCCCTCGTTGGTCAGTTCCGAATGTATGCTAATCACCCTTGTTATCCACATCATGGCACCACACCCTTCACAGAAAACACAGTACAATATTTCTACAGAGCCAACTTCACACTTTGTATGACAGGAGTAGTAATCGCCATGACACCCGTGCAGATGGACAATATAGTTACAAAAGCAGAAACATTCCCAACTGCACTTCATTAGCACTTACACAACTCCATGGATCATGCTATCCCACACAGAGCCATGACAGTACCCACGACATAATGGACGCCCCTCTGGGGGTCCACTGCCATGGACATACTGCACGACAGGAGGAGACAGTTGCAAAGTAGGGTACACTCCCAGGGGTGGTATGGCTCCCTAGTCAGCCTCAGTTGTATTCTGGGATCCCTTCTTACATCTGCCAACACTAGCTACATCAACATTACTGTGACACATTCAAAGGACTACCACTAAGCATTATGGAGGTATGTCACTACTCTCGATAGCAATACCCACATCTGCTCTGACATACAACGGTTAGGCAGACACATTACAGAACCGACTGATATTGGCAACAACCTGGCAGCTAACTTTACACCCCTCTCACACCCTCATGGGCCCACATCTATACAGGATTGATGCAGAGTCCCTGTGGTCACAACTACGCCATTCAGACCTGCTCTCTCTAAAGCCTGGAACACACACTCCATGTGACCATCCTACATCCCAGGCTGCATTTTACACAAACCTCAGAATGACATGGATCCCCACTTGGGCACCACATTCACTAGTAGCCTTGTATCAGGCATTGTGTACCCTGACTGGCGCACAGCAACAGTTATCACACTCCACAGAGGTGGCACCACAATGGACCAGAGGAACTATTGCCCTATACACCGGACTAGACTGTTCTGCTAGGCTATTGAGAACATCATCATGGAAGTCCTTCACAGAGACATCGTTGGCCTACACACCTTTGATACCACCCAGGTTGGATTTGTTAGATCCACAGCATGGCTCCTAAACCTGGTGGAGTCTTGCAAGACAGTTACCAAGGTCGTAGATGATGGTAAGGGGGTCCACACAGCCTACATTATCCTCTCATTGGCTGTCAACACTGTTCACCATTCTGGTATTGTCACTATACACATCCACCTGCACAGCGACCCATACATCCTGGGATGTTATGCACAGTGGCTCACGGACAGGACACACACAGTGAGGGTAGCATACCATAGTTCCTACTGTACATCAGTTACAATTGGCATACCCCAGTCCTCAGTCATAGGGACCCTCATCTTCGTTATGGACTTCCCTGAGGTACATTCCAGCACAGACAGACTTTGCCTGAATAGGTTTCCATACGACTGCAAACTAAGGGCCAAGATTGATTCACCAGCTAATATACACACCCTCCATACGGATATCACTGTGACAGATACCTGCCGTTGGTAACATGGCCTCAAGCAGCATGGCAGATGGTGCATAGACATACCCTTTGGATTACAACAATCACCCTGTGACTATCACATAGGTGGTGGTCCCCTACATACATGAGACATTATAAGGGATCGTACTACACACATAGATAGTGCACACTCCTCTGATAATCTATTGCCAAGAGGGCATGGATATCCTTCTACATGGCCACCGCAACCTGTACTGGTTTGTAGCCGGAACAAAGCCTGCAATTCTACCTGTATACTCCTGACTTATGAAACACATTCATGGGTACAACACCCCCTTTGGGGTGTACCTTACAGGACAGCAATAGCTTTAAATACCACAACAATACCACATCAACAGTATTACTCACCTCCAAAGGATGATGTATGCAGCACAACTACTGGAACCCCAGCTGTAGTCATTTGCATACTTGGAGGTGACCTCTGCTGAACATGTACACACCAATATTGATGGATATGCTCCACATAAGCAACATAAGCAAAGGCCACTAAGAGCAACATGCTCTGGGATATGTACCCAAATGCTACGATGAGTAGCACGTGCTGGAGGGATATATTCCTGAAACGAACACCCACCATGCTTTGGAACATGATTCCTATGTACATCAGACAGGGACACTCACTAGCACTCTTCATGAGGTACCTCGATGGGTGGATGGGGGACAGACATGTACACCAGGGATTACTGCAGTGGCTGTACTGTACACAGGTGCAGGAAACAAATGGCTGTGCTGTTCAAAGGCACAGGACGGTAACCTAGGGAGGTGCCGCCAGTGACAACACTGCATTAGGGCTTACAAATGGACTTGACTAGACAGCATAGTACCTAACTGTGAATCTATGATGCTATTACATGTCCTTTGTGCATGGTTTATTGCATAGCTCTTCCATTTCAATTAGCTGTCATGCTGTTACACTGTCTGGTGACTACAAGACATATGTATCCTGTTAATGTGTATTGTACAGTCCAATACACATACCTTATGTTTGCATAATATACCAGTCATGCTATGTAAAATATTTGACTTATCTACCTACAATACTGTACTTTACACATATTTGAAACCATATCCCGTGATGCAAAGCATAATTGCACAGCGGGAACACTTTAGGCAAGTTATTCTCATTATACGTCCATACATATGCCTACTGTTACTGTATATCAACATACACTATCCCCTGTTATGGCACATACTTGTTGGATATACCCTACCAGCAATAGCGGCTGGAGTGCAATTGTTATGTTTAAAGCCCTTATGTAGCATCCCTTGTGGTGTCTGGGGTGTTTACCTTGTGGCCGACAGCAGTACATACAATTTCTACAAGCATTACTATGCTCAACAAGACATCACTACATAATACCTTTTCCCACTGTCTGCATTGCATACACTTTCATTTCTACAGCACAGGCACTACATACACTAACATACTGAGTGTTCTACATACCTTCTTAGTGGTCCTAGTATACAATACTATCTGTGTTACACCTTTCCTCTTTAAACGATTCAATGGTATGAGCATACGATTTGAATGTATGGCAAGCCCTCGTTTTATACGTGGGTACCTGTAGCATGTGGTATCCTGCCACCAATTGGTGTTCTGGAGTAAATTATTACATGCACATCAGTTGCGCAGCTACTCCATTGGCCAATTACATGGCAACAGTGGTGTATAATTGAATACTCCACTTGGGCGTTGTCCTTTGGCCCTACCTTCGAGGGAGACGGTCTGGATGTATTATATTGTGATAAATTGCAACAGCTATATGGAGACCTGGGTACTCTGAAATCATGTCTGTTATGAGACTATTGCAAATGAAACCTGTTACATCGGCATCTGTTCCAATGTACAACAGCAATGATTTCACATGGTGCCATTACAAGTGTGTCTCTCACAAGGTATGTTAACACTTCTGCAGGTGTCATTGAGTGAGTGGATGTTTCTGATGTTATTACAGTCTGTATTGCAATTGTCTTGGCTGTGGGGCAGATGTAGGTGGGTGTACATAGCAGATAAAGGTTTGTGGGGACTGCATTTATACATATTCCATATGTGTGTGGGGGCCCCTTCCCTCATTGAAGAACTGTCATTTAGTAGACTAATGCTATGGTTATTGCAGGCTTAGTCATTAAGCCATTGTTAATGGGTTCTTACATAGCATACAGGTGATGTTGGTCCTTCAATCCCTCCCAAATACATCAATATGTACTGAACTGTTGCGTGAAAGCTGTCTTGTGTATTTCTGTCACAAGTATTTGCACTCATTGCTGTTGTGTTGGTGACTCCTACTCTTTGTCCTGGGATGCCATCTTTTCAATTGGCCATATTGGCACATTTGTTGGGCACACATCAGGGTCTAGAGACCTACACAAACACTGTCAGTACATTGGATAGAACTTACTTTTGCCATACAGTGAACCTTTTATTCTTGTAGCACTTTAGCTGCTTATTATGTTTCTTCACAAATTTACGTATCTGAGAGACAGACATAACTATTACATGCAACTATTACTTCATATATCGGACATCTCTATGTCCTACAATCACGGTACATTTGCCATTTTTAATATTTGTTGTCAGGACACAACTGCCCAAAGAGGGACTGTCCCTCTAAAAGTGGAACAGGTGGTAACCGTATGCTTAAGGCCAAATATGACCACAACTACTGTAATAATCTACCTCCGAGTTTGCACAAACAGACTCACAATGCAAACACACACACAAACACACATTACAATCCCACGGAAACACACAATGCACTCTCAACAAGAACTTACACACACTACAGCAGTCTGAACCACACTTATACACAGTACCTACCTGGACCACAGCACTGGCAGCGATAACTACATGTCCCTTGACATTGTGATAATATTACTCGCGGTTATACTGTTCAGGTACTGTGATCTTTCTGTCTTTCATCCTCGTGATTACATGTGTCGGTATGTAAAGCATTCGGTAGTTGGCAGTATCCTATTCATTTGTACCTCCATGGTTGTGTACATGTCGTTAACCTGTCTTTATATTCGAAAAATATATGTATTTCCGTATATATCAACATACATCTCTCTATCACCCTTTCTATCCCTATTTGATATATATATATATATATATATATATATATATATATATATAGACAGGGAGAAGGAGAAAAAGCGTAAACACCTTTCGTTGGGTACATGGCGGTTTATTCTGTTTGCTGAACCCCGCACTTTTGTGTTCTAACCTGTCACAATACACACCTGCTGTTGGTAGATCTCGGGTAGCTTGCTGGTGGGTGAGTGTGTACATGGTTGCGTGTTCTACTCCTGCCAGTGGTCGTTTTACCTCTCAGAGCAGGCACTGTTAGTACATGACTGAATAATGCTGGTTTCACCTGTTCTGGACATCCATGACCGTAATCTGTGCGGAATTCTGCAAAGCTTAAACCTGTTTTACGCATATCCGTGTAGTCCTGTTTGAATGACGCTTACCGTCACTTGCCACCACATTAACCCACTAACATGTGCTTCCACGTGCTCTAATGACCTACATCCAACATCCATTATTTGTGCCATTGGGATTACATTACGGATCTTGCATGACGTGGAACCGGGTACATACATGACACAGTCTGTGGCTTTACCACTTGGTTATCTGTTGTTTGTACAAGTGTTAATGGTGTTTTGTATGTGGACTGTACTACGGCTGTTCCTCCATACTGCAGTCAAATGTGTAACTCAGTTTGTTTACATATGGATGATACCACTTCATGGTATGCCCGAGTGATGTTTAATGGATGTGCTCCAGCATTGGGAATCTATGTCAGAGTAATCCCCACACTGTCATGTTCTACACTTTAACACAACCATAACTGGAGAATGCTGGGGTGGCAGATACCTGTCATGGGTACTCCACATGCTTTGGCACTACATCCCTACTTACACTATATGGAGGCCCTCATTAACACACCGGGGAATCCATGCAGAGTAGGTGGGGAACAGTGGTTACACACGTGGATCCGGATATTGGCTCTGCTCCACAAAGGAACAGTTGGTTGACCGATGGGGTGGCGATAGCAGACACATTTTGCCTAGGCTGCTGCATAGCCTCTGACAATCGGGCATGTACCTACCAATGTACCTAGGCACCTATACATACAGTATCAACATATGCTGTTAGCTTCATTTACTGTTCAGGTGTTGACATTCCTTGTTCCAGTAGCTGTTGTGTGTGCAATAGTTGAGGGCTGCCTATGTAGGATTCACACAGTAGGCCACCTATACATTACAATTTGCAGGTGGTCATGTGTGTGTGCCATCTGTTTTACTGTGTGTGCAGGTGGAGAAGTGTGTCAGTTCGTAGGGGCCTACACTGTCAGTGTATGTGCTATACGTTCCCTCTTTGCCAAGGCGTGAGCATATTGGGCATGCCTGCATCTACCTACTGGGGCTGGCACAGGGTGTTTGTGGTCTGAATCCGTCTGTGCCTGTGATGGCCTTGGCAACTGCAGTAGGCTGTGAGGGCCTTCACCATTATGTCCTTGCTGCAGCTGTTTCCGCAGGATCATATTATGTAGCATGGCACATACTATGAAGACGTGGGCACACATGCCTGGAGAGTACTGCAAGGCTCCACAAGATATGTCCTAGCAATGGAACCATGATTTCAGCATCCCAAACACACGCTCTATGATGATTCTGGTTTGTGCGTGTGTCTCATTATGGCGTTCTTGCATGGGTGTGTGTGCATTTCTGATGGGAGTCATCATCCATGGCTCCAGTGCATAGCCAACATCCCCCACAAGGTGGCCATATGGGATGTCCCCCCTGACAAATACCTGATACAGCTGTGAGGCATGCTAGATGTGGGAATCATGGTAGCTTCCAGGGCTGCCAGCACACACATCCGTAATAATGCCCTGGGCATTGCACACGACCTGGCAGTTGATGGAGTTGTATCCCTTGCGGTTTATGTAGCACCTACCATGGTCTCCGGGTGGTGACTTGATATGTATGTGCGTGCAGTCTATTGCACCCAGTATAACTTTAAACTTATTCAAACAACTTTTTGCACTTTACTAGTATGCACCCCCTCCATAAGAAAAAGGCAGTGGTCAAAGGCCAACTTGTGAGGGCGGCAAGAATGACAACATTGCAGGAAGACTTTGAAGATGAATGTAAATTGTTATACTACATGTTTCAAAGGAGGGAGTACCCTGAAACATTTTTAAACAACATCTTTCAGGAAGTCAGGGAGAAAAGGAAAATAGGTTTTTATAACCCTTTACTGCCTTTACAAACTAACAATCGGAACAATGAATGAATTAATTATGGACACAGATATTGTAGAAGTAAGTGCACAGTCTAATCTAAATGTTAGCCAACAACTGACTGGTTCAACTAGGGAAGCCAACAACCTAAATGCTTTTAAAATAGCATTTACTTTTACATACTGCCCAGAAGCACAAACTATAGGCAAGATAGTGAGAAAGTACTGGAGTTACTTATCAATAGATAAAAGCATCTCCAGTATTCTAAACTTTGATCCAGTAATAACATATAAAAGGGGCATAAACTTAAAGCAACTACTTGAAACAAAATCACATAATATAAAAGGGAAGGTAAACAGAGGGACGAAGAAATGTGGTGCTTGTAAACACTGCAAAGTAATAGATACATCAAACTCATTTACCATCAGGTCAGTGAGCTACGATGTGAGGGGATCCTTTTCATGTACATCCAAAGGGGTGGTTTACCTAGCTCAATGCAAACAATGTCCGACATTTTATGTAGGAAAAATGGACAGACGTTTGAAGGACAGAATTTATGAACATGTCTATGCAATAACAAAAAAGAAAAAAGACGTGAATGCATTGGCTAGACATTGTGATACCAACATCGGACATTCTTTCACATTTATGGTCATAGATAGTATTGCCAAGTACAGGGAAGAAAATAAATTTGTTAACGAACTTTTTTTGAAACTGGAGCTAGAGAAAAAAGAGTTAGCATGGCAATTAAGGTTAGCAGCATGCAGGGAGCCAGGAATTAACGAAGCTTGTTCAATCGCTTGTATTTTAAAATTAAAGAACCTTTTGAGGTAGCTATCAAGCACAACAGTAGATAGAAGTACCCATACACTCATTCAAAAAATACACTCATAATTTAAAGGGAAGTGTCAGGTAACATAGTAATAATGGTATAGGATTGTTAGTACTGTTCCTGTACTGTTATGTTTGTGGCCATTTAGGATATTAATAATATTTTTCAGAATGTATGGATACACTAGGATTTATTTTAAAATGGAACTTTTATACTTTTACTTGTTTAAAAACAGACATTATTAACAGAATATTTCCTGTGTTTAAACACAGGATATAGAGATTTTTTATGGTAGGTTGTAGTTAAGAAATTTTAATTATGGTGCTTAATTGCAGACTTAATTGGTGTCAATCAATCAATTTGCTATGTATCAGTCTTTTAAATAAGCCTGTATCAATGCTGGTTGTTGTCTGATGAAGTTCTAGCATTTTTAGAACGAAAAGCACTCTGTAGTGTTGCTGCTCTGTAGTGTTTAACAGTACCTGTGGTGTTATATGTTTTTTAATTTACAATCTGAAGTTAAATAAACAGCTTTTATTGGATATTTGTAGCAAAACCTTTCCTGAGAAGTTGGCGTATCCTGTTCCGTGTCTATTGCACCCAGTACCTCCGGGTAGTGTGCCACATGGTGGAAGAGACACATATTGCTTGCCAACTCCTCCTGAGTTTGGGGGAAGTATATATGCTCACTGGCATGTGGTAACATGGCATCCAGGAACTGGTGGAGTACCCTGGATGCTGATGCCTGTGAGATCCCCATAATATCTCCAGTTGGCCTTTGAAAGGTACCTGTAGCTAGTATTCTCAGGCTTACACATACCTTCGTGTCCACTGGGATGGGTTCCCCACTGTTGTTTCTGGCTCTCAGGCATGGCCAGCACAGCTCCACTATTTGCTGTATGATCTCCCTGTCCACCTTGTAACACTCTACTATCTCCAGATCATGTAGCCCCTGGTAGGTTACCCTTGGTCTGAACACTCTTCTCCTCCACCAGGGCCTGAGGTGGTTGTCAGCATCATCCTCCGCAACACCTTCAGTCTCCAACACATGCTGATGAATCACAGCTATGGCAGCTCCCAACATGTACATTGTAAAAGTTCCCCATCTGTTTACACCGATGGTGCAGTGTTTGGGAATACACAGGTGTGAGTGAGGTGCCTTCACAATTTATACTATTGCGCTTTGAACACTGATGATGTCATAGAGTGTGTATGTACATTAGGGGCTGCAGGGTATCTTGTGTTTTACCACGGATACTGCTATTGTGCTGCCTTTGGTGCTACATTACATTTAGCTGCCATGGATTACCTCTTTCCCTTGCCTCCGCTTTTCTTAACAGTTCCCCTCCCATTGTCTGGCATGCATACAGCAGCCTGCTTTCTTGTTTTGTACTTTCCCGAACCAGGATTGTCTTGCCAAATGTGTTCTATTGCCAATCTACTGCAGGTTTGCTTTGCTCGGCAATTACAGTTCTCTTTTCTCTGCAATCTGACACCTCCCCTATCCTGTTCTGCAGGTTGCTGCTAGCAGCCTTGTTAGCTGGTGTCAATTGCCCACTATGAGTTAATAGGTGTTAATTGCTCGGTTCTACTCCTATTACCCTACTGTAGCATTTCCTTATTGTCTTCCCCTAAACTTCCTTTTTGGCCTGTGGTGCGCAGCACGTGAGTCCGCTTACCAGGATTTGGGCACGTTTTCATTCACGTACACATGCGCTTTCGAGAAGCATGTGTGCTCTCAGCTGAGCAAAGCTATACCTTCATCCACGTCCCTGTCCTGTGGCTTTGCTTAGCAATGGGCAGCCTGAATTTGCATTGCTCCAATGTGCTTATAGCTGCAGTGGCACACCCCACTGCTGATGTCATGTATTCCTACAGACCACTCCTCGGTGTTGTAGCACTGCGCCGTATTGTACATCCTTCGGCCGGCGGGACATTTGCGATTCACTATTACTTGCCTCATTTGCATGGCATTGACTACTAATTCATAGTTACCACGCCGAAGAATGTCGCAGGCCCTTAGCAACCCTTACAGCTTGATTGTGATGTAGCATGCATACCATTGACTATTATGGTGAAATCATGATTTTTGTTACATTGCTATTTTATGACATTTGTATATATTTTCCTTGCGTTCCCGTTTGCACACACATGCCCTACAGTTGTCCTTTGCGTTACTGTGGCCATGACATTAAATGTTATTTTGTATGTGTTGTGCATCTTTTCTTATGCCATTAGCTGTATATTTAGCGATTGGCATATGTTAACTTTGTTATACATGAGTCTGGTCTGCTTACATGGCTACGATGTTCTTTTTGTCAACATTTAAACCATTTTTTTTTGGTTTACATTTCTGTAGGCTTACGCTATGCCTACACCACTTCATGAATTGCTATGTACCTTCATTTGCATGCTGCAGTACGGCACATGGGGTGATTTGCATGCCTACGCCGGGAGCTGCGCAGATCTGGCGTACACCGGTAGTGCACGTGAAATTCGATCGTACATGAATCGTTCAGCGGCCATATTTGGCATTATGCCACCTACGCTACGCCTGCGCCTGGTGCAAGCTTCATGAATCCCGGGGTGTGTGTAACTGATCGATACTCTCAAACATGCTACTTTAAATCCAGTAGGCACATTCAAGTAAAGATTTTAAATGATCTGTCTGCCATATTATGGGTCTATATGATCCTGGGTTGTTATACCTATCTCTCTTATGAAAGGTGCTTATCCTGCTCTCAGGAAAATATTTAGTTCTAAAGAAACTGTCTATATAATTGTTTCCACATCAATACCCTTTTCTCCACAAGTAACTTATGTATCACACTTCTTTCATCATCAGGTCTACCTGTACTAACCAATTTTAAACTTTTTGTTTCAGCAATAAGTAATTATACTATTATCTTCATAGGCTCATAGAATCATAGGAAGTTATTAGGCTAATGTCCCTATGGCCCTTACAAGTCTAGCGAGGTTCTGCCCTTGTTTCCACTATCAGCAGCTATTGCCCCTGTCCAAGAGAGACACAGAAGGCTCTCCCAGGGTGAATTTATGGTTACTCATCCAGTCATCCAGATTGTGCTTAAGAATGCTAAAGAGGTGCTCTGCTTGACATAAATTGGGAGTCTGTTCCACAGGTACAGTAACCTCTAGGAGACAAATCTTTATCTCCAGCAGGTTCTATTAATTGAAATACCAGGTTAAGGTCTTTACAGCGAGTAACCCATGAGCCACTGGACTTATGGATATGCAGCATTTCCAATAAAGCAGAGTCAGAGATTGCCTTATATACAAGGCAGAGATTGCCTCTGAGGAGTCTGTATGAAATGGAATAGTCACAGTGATTTCAGCCAATCCACATACAACAGATGATGAATATCTTGAATTCTCCTTGTGAGGAACTTTTGTGGTCTCGCCAGTTGCTGTAGGTGCCTGAAAAGGTACCTACCAAAAGGGGTGTTGTACTCAATTATTGGCCTGATGAGGGAAGAGTACAGGGAGGTTATAACTTCTTTTTTTCTGGAGGCAATGCCCTTACCTATGAGATGAGCAATATAGAATGCCCTTCTTACCACTGTGGAGACATGGTTATCAAAAGTAAAGCCACTGTCACCCTGTGTGCCCAGGTCTCTCACCACTAAGTGTACGTTTAGGGTATTTCTACTGATGTGGCAGTTAGCAAGAACATTGCTCTTAGTGAAAGGGATGATAATACATTTTTTTTGCATTGAGTTTAAGGCCATGACTTTGGCACCAATCATATGTTTGTGTAAGACCTTCTTGTAGGATGTTGAATTTTTTGGGGATCCTATGACTGCTCCCAGTTTGCAGTTGTCAGCAAACTTTGTTGGCCACAGAGCTTTAGTTTTTGCTCGTACTTCAGAGAAATAGATTCTGAACAGTAGTGGTTCCAGGACTGATCCCTATGGGAACACCACTGGTTGTGGGTCTGCTGTTGGAGGTGAATTCCCCTGTTTTGACTGTATGGGTTCTATCGGTGAGCAAGTTAGCAACCCACTTAATGATATAAGGGTTGATACCTAGCTGGGTGAGTTTGTCAATAATGCCTGAGTGGAGAATAGTGTCAAAAGCATTGGCCAAGTCCAGGTAGACTCTATGCACAGTTTTCCCTCATACAGGGCTCTGATGACTGTCTTGAAGAAGTCTACCAGGTTTAGCAGTTATGATCTCCCTTTGGTAAATCCAAACTGAGTAGGGTCAAGTGTTTGGAGAGTACCTATATCTTTGTTAATAAGGCCCATGATGATTTGCTCCATGGACTTGCAGATAAGGCTAGTCAGGCTAATAGGGGTATGGTTCCTGGGGTCAGTGGAATCACCACCCATGTACAAGGGGACAATGGTGGCTATTTTCCATTCAGCTGGGATGAAGCCAATGTTTAGACTATGATTGAAAAGAGTACCCAATGGTGTTGCTTATTCTTGTTGGAGCCCATGTAAAACACAGCCTAAGATGTTGTCAGGTCCTATAGATGCTGTGTTTTTGCCCTTAGAGAGGGCATTTATGACCTGCTTTCTAGAGATACAAGGTGGGGGACAGGTGGAAGGAATGTTGTCGTGTGTATGTGGTGGGGGCAGAAGAGTGAAGTTTTTAACGAACCGGTCAGCTAACAGGCTTGTTATGTCCACAGGTTCAGTGTATGTAGTATCACTAACTACCAGTTTGGTGCAAATCTGGGTCTTACCTTTTAGGCTGTGGATGTAACTTAAGAATGCCTTCTGATTGTCCTTATTTGAGGAATTTAGATTCATAGTTTACTTTGGAGGATTTCACAAGAAGTCTTATTTGCTTGTTTAAGCTGAGGAGGGAGTATTTCACGTGTAAGGCATGGTTTGTCCTACTTTTGGACAACAACTTCTTCCTCTTATGAAAAGCCTGTTAATGGTAGTTGCCCAACAGGCAGGTTTGTTTTTCTTTGAAGAGCTTGTTTTGGTTATATCAGGAATGGCCGGGTCAATGCAGTTATGGGGGTGTCTGTAAAAAGCACTGGTGTAGGACTCGGCATAGTTGCCAACAACATCTGAGGGTGGAGGTGCAGTAAAGCTATTTATACCATCCCTTAGAAGCAATATAATCTGCTTTGGAGAAGTTTTTTAGTTTAGTTGCTGCTTAGGAGGGGGGCCGGTGTGATAGTTACTTCAAATGAGACTGATTTGTGGTCATATCTTACAATGGAAGACCTCACAGTGAGGGTGCTACCATGGTCCCCCCATATTGGTAAGCATCAGGTCCAAGATGTTGGCACCCCGAGTTGGGGTGTCCACCAGCTGGTCCAGGGTGTTGGAATTAATGAGCATGAGAAACCTTTGGGCAAGTGAGTTTAAGCATGAATAATTTACCTAGTCAATGGATGGGTAATTAAAATCACCTAGAACCTTGGTGCTTGGATGAATCTTGATGCATTCCAGTAGATCCAAGTTGGCAGAGTGGATGTCTTGATTTATGGAGGGAGTCTTGTAGCTGGCAATGGCTTGAATAGGTGTCCTACCAACAGTTAGTTGCACATGAAGTGTCTTTAAGGAATCATACTGTTTAACTAATCTGGAGGTGTATTGATCTTTAATGAATATTGATACAATGCTTTCTTTATTTTTCATGCCTTCCATTCGTGTTCTGAAGGTGTGGTAAGAGGTGTAACCTGGTATGGCTGGGGTACTTTGCACTGCCTTGAACCAGGTCTCTGTGACTGCACAGATGTCAGCATCTTCCAAGATGAGGACTACTTTCAATGAGTGCAGTTTCATGCTAAGACTTCTAGCATTTAGCAGTATAACCTTGAGGTTGTTTTTTGATGACATTTTTGCTTTGGGAATTTTGTTCTTGTGACATTGCCTATTAAAAGCACTATGAGGGTGGCAAGAGCCTTTGTCAGTAGCCAAAATCCCAGGGGTGACAGATGAAAACCATCTCTGGCAAAGCATCGAGGTTGATCAATCATGTCACCCCAGGCTGACAGAAACTGGATCCCAGTGACACCAGAAACTAAGCCAATTATTGAAGTCAATTATTTTCTGTTTATATTGTGGTATCATCTTAGGTGAGGGTAATATGCTGCTCAAGGCTAGTGACATACCTGCCTATGACACATAATCAGAGAGCTCAATCATGTCTCTCCTCATGTAGTCCAGGGGGGTACATTTCAAATCGTTCACACCAACATGTACTATGACATAATCATAATGGTACTTGTTGTTGAGAGACTTGAGTGCCTGTGTGATCTGATGAGCCCTGGCACCAGAAAGACAGCTGACTGTGACTTTCTCCTTGTTCAACCTGGTGAGGGGGACATCTGTGTGTTTCATTATACAGTCTCCTACGGCTAAACTATTTGGAGTGTATGTGCATTGCCTTATGGGTTTTTATGGTGAGATACTTGCATTTGTGTCATTATGTGTATTGTGTGTTTTGGGTATTTTTGGCTAGTTTAGTATGTATGTGTTTTGATGGTCTCTGCAATTTAGGTACATTTTTGTTGATCTATGTGTATGGTGTGTGACATGTGTAGGAGTTGTGGTAGTTGGGCTGACAACCTGCTCTGTATTGTTATCTATTGCGAGAGAGAGCTGTGATTCCAGATTCATAACTTAGGTGCATCTCTCACAAATGGTACAGGAATTATTTCGAAGTAGGAGGTTGCTAGTGTACATAAGGCACTTGCTACACTGCCTCAGTAGACCCATGTCAAACAGGCTGGTTGTAGAAAAGGAAGGAAACTGACAGTTCACGGTCCTAGGAATAATCTTGTTCTGGCTATAACACTTAAAGAGGCAATACAGCAGGGGCAACTATTAATAAGTTTAGGTGCAAAGAGCTTTGGTTTAGTTAATATTTGCAAGGCTAGAGAGCAAACATCTTTAATCCCTCCACACAGTAGTGCGCAATAATGCACGATGCACAAACAGGCTCAAAGAAGCACAAATAAGTTCAAACAGAGGCTTATTAAAGCAGAAAAACAGGAAACAGCCAAAGTTCAAATTATCCAATCAAAATGCCCTAAACAGAGCCCTGCAACAGTAACTCCAGTTAGATCAATCCAAACCATACATTCCTAACAAAAGGGCACAGGGTGG